>NW_027412434.1:0-50000 GCF_047663935.1 Musca autumnalis
TCGCACTGAATTACTAGTCATGCTATGGCCACTAGAATAACTAGTTATTCTGTGGCCAATAGAACTTGAAAAAAAAGCAAAAAAATTCTGGTTTTTGAACAGTTGAAGTGGAATTTGTTTTCAATTTCACCACACTTCATATTTTATTTTTTTAATTTTATTTCGCTCTCTGCTGGATTTGATCAAGCGAACTTCTGATTTGTAGCCGAACACACTATGCCAAGGGTACAAACATTAAGGGTTGTTTAAACGCTTGCATGTGCACCACCATCAAAACAAAAACAAACATTGTTCCACAACATCCCATACGGGACAAGGGAGACTTCTCTCATATCAATGGGTGCACCCCGATTAATATTACCTAAATGATATGGGACCTACTGTTTATCGCCGAGTCCAAACGGCGTGTCTTAAGACACCACTTGTGGAGAAGTTTTTCAAGGCTGAAATACTCAGAAAATTTCGCCAACATTACTGAGGGGTATTTTGCCACCGTTGCAAAATGTTTGACAGACAACAGTCTGGCCGGAGAATCAAACCCACGACCTTTAGTGTGCAAGGCGGGTGTGCATACCATTGCACCACGGTGGTACCCATCTGTCTTTTTATTTTGTTAACAAAAACTCGCGTGCCGACGGTGAGCGTTGAATACACAACCCGGACACACACGCTCTGTATCAACGTACTCATAACTTAGTATGGAGTTATATAAGTAGTTATTTTTGTCCACATTATTTGTAATGGTTTACTTAATGACTAACGGATCCCAATTTTTGCTTGGCATAAGTCCGAGCACTAACTTCGGTACACACTTTTAAGCATTTTGTTGTGTTTGAAATTTGTTTTCGAAGCATCCAAAAGATCTATATGGCCTAGGCAACACGCAGTGTCGCCAGACGTCATTTGACCTTTTTTTGGAAAGCTTAACTCTTTTTAGCCTAAGCGTAGTCAGGACAGTTTAACATACGACCATGTGTTGGGTTGTTTACAGTGACTTGATTGAGGCACCTCCAAAACATGGTTTTTATACGCATTTACAGCATTTTCTGGTTACGAAAATCGTTGACCATGCCTTTTTTTCTTGATGTGCTGAAATCAGATGAAATCATTGGATCCCCAGTCAGGGCTGTATGGCGCATGACCCATTAATTCCACGTTTTATTAAGTCAAACAGGCGCTGGTTTGAATCGATGTGTGAGAGCCCATATTGTCATGGCGCAGAATGATTCGTCTTCTCTTGTTCGTTTTTCGAATCTCTCAGGAGACTTCAGGCAAACAAATTGTAGTGTAACACTCAGCATTAACCGTCCTACATTTTCGAAGCCGTATAGTCGCCACATGGTCAGTTTTTCTGAAGAAATGGACAACCTTTTGCTTCGAAGTTCTTCTTACATAAACCACTTTCGTTGGATTTGGCTGGTTTTCGAAGACCCAAACGGTCAATTCCTGCTTTGTTTCGTGCTCCTAAGCGTACATCTTAGATTCGTCGTCTGTTACGATCTTATAAACACCGTTTGAAGCCCTGCTATCGATTTTATGCACAATTTCTTTGAACTAACCCACAAAAGCCTTTTTTAAGCGATTGTCCAATATTGCTGAATCTAACGAGAAAAATAAATTTTTGCGGCAATATCAAATGTAAGTTCGTGGAAGACATGCCCAAGGATGCCTCTATTCCACAGTATACAACATGGCGATCTCGCATTATCTGTTCACGCACGGCATATTTTTATACCCTCAGCCTTTAGGTTAGAAACGGTATATACATACACTTTGATACGACCAAAAATGAGCCTCACAGAAATAACGGTTTTAGACCCCAATTATGTTTGGACGAAATTCGTTTCAGACAATTTGGAGTGGTGCGCACGATAACTCTCGAACGGATCAACTGATTCGAACCAAATTTTGGGTATCGTAATATTTTGTCCAAACTTAGTTTAAGTTCGAAGATGGGCCATATCGGTTCCTCCTTCGGTTACCTTTCCCAAATTTGTCTGTAAAATGGTGTGAACTATAACTCTCGATTTAGTCCAAAATTTGCACATCGTATTCTTCCTTCTAGATATAGATCGGGTTCGAATATGGACTATATCGGTCCACTCCTTCGGGTACCTCCCACACAACATTCGGTTCAAGTGAAGTTTAAGAACTCCTCTCGGATCATTTTATATTTGTTTCAGTAAGTTGTTCTTGTGACTCCCTTTATGACGGTACAATTTTTTTCTTGCGCAAGTCCATACTTCCTGAGATATTAGCTTAAAAGTTCCAAGAAACCCTGACGGCACCAACCAAAATGGCAAATCTGCAAGTAATTCTCACAGGAAGTTTCCGATTGGTGCGGAGTTTGCACATCATATTATTTCATCCAGTCATATATCAGGTTCGAGTATGGACTATATCGGTCCACTCCTTCGGGTACGTCTTACACAAAATTCTGTTCAAGTGAAGTTTAAGAACTCCTCTCGCATCGTTTAGATTCTTTTTTCAGTACGTTGTTCTAACGGCATAATTTTCACCGGTACAGTCTTTTTCCGTAGTAAGTCAATACTTCCTGAGGTAATGGTCCAAGCATCAAAACCGTTCCGGGAACTTTTTCAAAAATTTCGTTCAAACTTACTTTAACGTAGTTTAATATTTCGAGTCCTTTATGAAGAAGTTTGGTTACTAAAAATGTTTGGTATATGCCAATGATTTTGGTATAGCCCCACATTACGGCAAACTCGTGATACAAAATCAATATATTTTATATACGGCATAATTATTGGGTTTGGTTTTGTTTTTTGTCAGTGGCTGAGGTTATATCTCCGTCAGCACATCCGACTGATACTATCTTACTATTTTTCTTCCACAACTTCCAATTTTGGACGACCATCACGAGCTTCGTTTTTTGGCAAGTGCCGGCCACGATTGAATTCATTAAACCAGTTTTTCGTAGAGCTATAGGATGGTCCTTTATCACATACAAACATTTAATTTGATCGATGCAGTCGACAGTTGTGAACAACTGTCCAACTGTCCTGAGTGCGCTTAGGCTAAACAGTCAAGATGTCAAATGACGCCTGGCGACACTGCGTGTGGCCTAGGCCGCAAACTTTTCTAGTGTCCCTCGTATACAGCAGTCCAACAATACAACGCCAACAACGAACATTTTGAACTTTTGTGGGGGATATATTCGAAGAAATATCCGATATCCGAAATGTGCTTCTGCAATGTGACGTCATTCATTGTAATCCCTTATGTACTAACTCTGCCCCATTGTTTGTCTACATTCAACCGTCTGTTTGTATGTGTATTAGCGAATCCACTAGCATCTCGCTTGATCATTGTGGAAAATGAAAAAAACCTTATAATTTCCGCAAAAACAAGAATTTTTTAACGAGTTACGAGTAGAGTTGGAAATTTTCAATGTAAGGCGAAAAATGTATGCTAGGCGAGTACAATTTACAGAATTAAAAAATTATTTTTTTTGCGGATATGATAAGGTTTTTTCTTTTTCAGCGAGTAACGAGTAAAGTTGGAAATTTCCAATGTATGGAAAAAATTGTGCTCGGCGAATCCAACGCAGCACAAAAAAAAATCATCTCGATATTTGCATTATTACAGAAATAACAGTGATTTTTCATACAAAATACTTGTTTTTCGAAATTGCCATATCTTGAAAACGATCAGCACAAATATTGTTTTTTCGAAATTCGAAAATTGAAATTCTATCATATTTTCGAAAATATCTTTTTTTTCGGAAATGGTAGGAGATATAGAAAAATTTTTGCGGCACAAATGAGCACAATTCAGCACAACTTTTGTTTTTTCGAAATTCGAAAATTGCAATTATGTCATGTATTCGAAACAAGTAAGAACGTATAAGTCAGCTGTGCTGACGGAGAAATACCCTCAGCCACTGACCAAGAAAAAAACAACAAAACCAAACCAAACACAATAATTATGCCGTATAAAAAATATATTAATTTTATATCACGAGTTTGCTTTAAAATCTGTGGTAACGTGGGCTTATACCTAATCATTGACATATACCAAACATGTTTGGCAAACAAACGTCCTCATAAAGGACTCAAAATATTAAATTATATTAAAATAAGTTTGAAAGAAATTTTTGAAAAAGTTTTAGAGTTATCTTGCACAATATCCGACAGGGTTTTGAAGCTTTTGGGTCATTATCTTGAAGTATTGACTTACTCCGGAACAAAATGTACCATTGTAAATGAGGCCGCTACAACAATCTACTGAAAAAGAGTCAAAACGATGCGAGAGGAGCTTCTAAACTTCACTTTATCCGAATTTTGTGTGGGAGGTACCCGAAGGAGTGGACCGATATAGTCTATATTTCAATCCCATACTGGACTGGATTAAATAATACGATGTCCAAAGCCTGCATCAATCAAAAACTACCTGCGAGGATTATCTTGCGGATTTGACATTTTGGTTGGTGCCGTCAGGGTTTCTTGGAACTTTTAGGCCAATATATCAGGAAGTATGAACTTCCGCAAGCAAAAAAAAAAATGGTACCGTCATAAAGGGAGCCGCAAGGAAAACTTACTGAAAAAAATTGCAAAACCATCCGAGAGAAGCCCTTAAACTTCACTTTATCCGAATTTTGTGTGGGAGGTACGCGAAGGCGTGGACAGATATAGTTCATATTCAAACCAGATCTATATCTGGAAGGAATAATATAATAATACGAAAGTTTTAACCAAATCGATTGCTCCCTTCGAGAGTTATCGTTCAGACCATTTTAGAGAAAAATGTTGAACTTTTGTGGGGGAGGTACCAGAAGGAGTGGACCGATATGGCCCATCTTCGAACTTAAACTGAGTTTGGACAAAATATTACGATACCCAAAATTTGGTTCGAATCGGTTGAACTGTTCGAGAGTTATCGTGCGCACAAGCCAGATAGACAGACATTTTTCGTATCAAAGTGTATATGGTAAATTTCAAATTTCTTTGCAATTCCATTGGAAGAAATGTTAAAAAATTTTTTGCGAGCACATCCGCAATTTTTGGAACATAGATTAAGAAAACAGTCGTGGTTGCAAATCTGTTCGTGTTCACAAAATTGGATGTTACGCTCCAAAGTTATGGGGGGTTTTATTCCCTTATAAAGAACAAATATTTAAAAATTCCATTTTTGCTATAATAAGAAAATCTATATATAAAGCGTTAACAGGATTTAATATCTATCCGTAAATGCATAAATATTTACTATATGTATTTCTATTTTCGCGGAAAATCAAGAAATACTGAAAAAATCTTGGAGTAAATTTAATTTATTCTAATTTAGAGTCCAAATAAAACTCGAAAAAATAAATTAAAAATACGTACAGATTCTAGACAACGCGTAGAAAAATATGAGACCAAAATTTTAACGATAGGATTTATAACTGCCATATTACAGCAACAACAAAAGACGAAAACTTATTGTTGGAATATTATTTCAAAAATATATTTTTTTGTTTAATACGAAAAATAAAAAAAACATTTTTGGGAGTTATTCTCTATTTCGCTAAATTTCGATGCAAGGACTGACGGACTTCGCTGAAACTTCTTCAAGGAAAATGCGATGACAAACAGGAAAGTGTATTTGCTTACTTTGATAAACAATAGGATTATGAAATAGAAAGTAATATTGAAATTGCAACCAAAGAAAAAACATAAAAGTTAAAAAACGTATAATTCGCGAAATCGTTAAAATCAGTTAAGGCGCATGCGCTTTTCAGATACAGCGAGTGCATCTCTATCAATATGTAGCGATTTTTCCACTTTTCATTCAGCGGCCAAAGTGTGCCGTCAGCTGCATCTTACTGTTCAAAAAACCTTTTGTGGGAAAAATAGTGCGATGTACATAAGATTATAAGGCGCATCCGATTTCAGTGACCGCCTATAAAAAATACGTCATTATAACAAATTTTAAAAAAATTCGTCAAGAACCGCGGATGTGCTACCAAATTCTATTTTATACGAAATACGAATATTACTCCAGAATCTCGGTAATTTATGCCACACGGTTTTAGAAAGTAATATAATCGCGTATGAAGGATTCCATTTATGTAAAAATAACCAAAGAAAATCGCGGTTCAATGCGCGGAATCATCAAAATATAATTTTACAGAATTTCCTGCTTTCAAGGTATCTATAACCGCCGTTTTAGTGGATGGATTTGAACGCGGAAGGGTTCATTAGATCCGGCGCGTAAAAAAACTAAAATCACGCGGGGTTCTAGGGTACCTGAGGCACAGTTGTAAATTTTGAAGCCAAAAAATAGGTTTTTATAGAAAATTTACGCACCAAAATTTCGACTTTGGACTCTTATTACTAGGGAGCTGTATGAAGCACACTCTTGAGATATACATCAAACGACGTGGAGTCACGAGTTCTACAATCCAATAAATAGTTCGGGAAATTATCTGGTTGCGCCCTCCAATTATAAGAAAAATTCAAAAAACCCAGATTTCAAAACTTCAAAATGTCAGCATCGATTTTAGGGGGATGCAGTGTATATACTGAAAAGTCATACATTAGAACCATGTTGCCCAAGGGGTACTCTTCAATTCTTTCTTTGAGCTCAGGTTTGAATTTTCCGTGGTTTGACCAGAAATCAAGAAAGAACACAAAAAACTTGTAAACTTCAACACATTTTTACCCATTTTTTAATATTACCACCAACACAGCTTCCACATAAATTATTTGTTATGGTTAATTTAATGCGACCCCGGCTAAAACACTTCAATTAATATAAATATATTCATATTATATAAAATATTTTGACAGTTCGCGACTTATTAAATGGTGAACCTCAACTTCAACGATTGTAAAACATTTTTGAATATTACCATATACCCTTCTAGCCTAAAGGCTGAGGGTATAAATATGTTTTTTTTTTTTTCGAAAATGATACGAGATATCGAAAAAATTTTTGCGGCACAAATGAGCACAAACTGAGCACAATTCAGAACATCTTTAATTTTTCGAAATTCGAAAATTGCAATTCTGTCAACATTTTTTCAAAAAAATCTTTTGTCGAATATCTCAGCCATTTGTTCGAATTTCGAAAACAATTCACAATTCAGCACAACTCAGCTTTTTTCGAAATTCGAAAATTGCAATTCCATCGGATACCACATGTTATTATTCTATTTTTGTTAAAAAATATTTTATGGTGGAGTGTGTAAAAACTTCGGCTCTACTTTTTAACGAATTTTTTCTTGTTTTTATTTTTTGTTGTTTATATTATCCATAGATGTAGCGAACAATGATATTATTAACACCCGAGAACCAGAAATGTTTACGCCAATGTCATTGGATATTTAATTGGTGTGAACGCATGCAGTTTTGTAACTTAATGTGCTTATAACACTGTGCAACATTGAAAATCTGCTTATAACACTGTGCAACACTGAAAATGCAAACAACTTCTAGTGGGCATTTTCTGAAAGTATGTACATATTGAGATTTCAAAATCCCTAGTTGGGTTTCGTGTTTTTAGATAGGGTTTGGATTTTATGACCTCATCTATACCGCGCTAAAACGACCCTTTTTTCATTGATCCGGGATTTATATCAGGAACTAATAAGAATTTTGCTTTTCAGTCTTCAGCAATATTGTAGTCCTAAAGTGGTGTTATACTACTATTGATAAAATATAAGAAAGTTTACATAATTTCTGGAATTATGGTAAATAACAGCCACACTATTGAGTGTCGAACAATGTAACCTTTCGAAAAAATTGTCCAAGTAATGTGCTCAGCAATTCTTCGGAACATCCTGAAGCTGTAAAACACTTATGACCTGTTTCACTAAGACGATTCGAATACCAATTCGTTCGAACTACTGCCAAACTTCTGTTTTTTAAAGAATATTTTATTCATTTTCATATTCAATCTAACAAATATTTTCTACAACAGCAAGAGTTTGGTACTAATTCGAACGATTTTCATTTCGAATCGTCTTACAGAAACTGGCAATTATTTCATTTTGTTTAGGCGGTATTTCATATCAAAACAAAACATATTTCAAACAACGTTCACACAGGCAGTTTATTCTTATATTTGAGATTTCAATGCATTGTTGATATGTTTATCAAATTGTCGTTGAAAAATATGCTAGAAATAACGCTATAAAGGAATCTTACAACAATTATATGTTCTGAGTAGATGTGTATTACATTCCTGCGAATATTTTTTTCCAAAGATAACATTAAGAAAAATTTAGCTGTTTTGGATGTACGCTGCGAAATATATACAAAATATGGAATTTTTAGATATATTATAAAATTTGAGATAGTAAATCATGTTATTCGTGCTCATTATATTTCCAAATATTTTCTTCATGTTTTTATCTACAAGTTTGCTGCGGATGTCGTGGAAAGATTCGTATTGGTTTCAAAGGTATAGCCACGATTTTCTTTAAAAATTCAATATTTAACCATATTTAGATAAGGCCATAAAATCTGAACCCGATTTTACAAAACAAAAACCAAATAGGGTTTTTTGTTCATTGGGTCTGTACTTTCATAAAAACCGCATTAGAAGTTGTTTGCACAAAATTACCTTGAAAATGTTGCCCAGTGTAATAATAATAATAAACAATGCACCAATGTTTAGGTGATTAGTAAAAAGGTGCGGGTTTATTATAACATTGCTACGGACTAAACACCGCGTAAGGTCATTGATGTGTAAAGTTAGGCTTCCTATACGCTGTTTTTTAAGTTTTTACGGCAAACGTTCCCGCACAACGAAAACTATAAATATAGTCTTATCGTGTTTATAAATCGCTCGATTGAACAAACGTTTCTAATAAAGCACATATGTTTTAGTTTTGCTAACACCAACAACAATAAACAATAAAACCCTTCCACGGTCATGTATAAATGCAGGTGCCTTACTGATAAAAACGTCAACAAGAAAGACACAATAAACCATTTGCAAAATTTTCGTATGCCGCATTGTTAGCAACAGAAGTGAAAAAGAAAGAATGCCAGAGGAATATCTGAAAGTTGTATACGATTCCCAAAACAAAATATGGAAATCAGTAAATTATCCATATGGAGATGTAACGAAATTGTCATTGGGTGAAAAATTCTTACAAACAATGCGTTCCACAGATCCGACAAAAATCATTGATCATTTCTATGATAAAAATATTCTGAAGTCGGTCAAAGAAGTTTACGAACAAGCAATATTAATTGCAATAAATCTAAAACAATTGGGCATCAAGAAGGGCGACTGTGTCATTTTTTTCACATTGAACAATGAATGGATAGCGGTCTTGACATTTGGCTGTATTTTATGCGGTGCAGTGCCACTCTACTTCGAAGTTCATTTAGATAAGGGTAAGTGCAAATTACAATACCCCCACTAGGGTTATGACTTTTTGACATTTTTCCTCAAAAATGATTTCCTGTAGCAGGGATGAATGAACTTTTGCCTATTAATCACTATGCTATCGTTTATTCCATTGAAATATAAAAATAGTTCACGCACAAACCGATTTTAAAAAAATATTTTTTTGAAAAAATATATGAAAAGAAACAATTTTTTTTTTTCAAAAAATTATTTTTTGTTGCACGATTGAATAAATATAAGCCTACTAATAACTATAATAACGTTTCATTCAAATATTAAAAAAGTCGCGAAAGAAGTCACTTTGAAAAAATTTTAAATTTTTTGTTTTTTGTTAAAAAATTATATTTTTGAATAAAAGCGTTTACGACATTTTTACGACAGCGACTTCAAAAAATTGTCCATAATTTTAAAATCATTTTGTGCGTGAGGTTTTTTCACCGAATCACCTTATAATTAAGATTTTATGTAATCTTATGGCAAAACTCATGACGCTATGATACAGGGATATGAGGTTGTAAAAAAGTCATAACCCTAACCCCCACACAAGTTTTACCAAACACCCCACCACATAATTTGCTTGAAAGTGATCAAGCTTAGGAACCTTAGGATCGAAAAGCTTTCACACAACCAATATCCTTTAGGAATTAAAGCTCAAAAGTGTTGCGGAGGAGGTACCTGAAGGAATGCATCGTCAAAGTTCATTTTGGAAGTAGAACTAATTTCTTTTCCATAGATATCGCGCTCAACTGACATCTCAGTACCACAAACGGGACAATGAAGACTTCTCTCATATCAATGAGTGCACCCCGATTCATATTAGCTCAATGATATGGGACCTTCTTTCTGTTCATTGCCGAGTCCGAACGGCGTGTTTTAAGACACCACTTGTAGGGAAGTTTAACATGTCTGCCACCGTTGATAATTTGATGTTGACTGGTCTAGGAATGGAAATCACGACCTTTTACCTGCATATCATTGCACCACGGTGGTACCCTGTGTTTTCAGTTAATAATAACACTGTACTACAAAATAAAACTTTTTTAAATTACTAGAAACCGCGTGCAAATTATGAAAGAGGACCGAAAACTAGACGACACGAGTATCGGGATTTTGAAAGTTTATCTCGGGAGGTACCCTTTAGGTTACCAATCTTTCGCTTTGTGAACTGTTTTGGAAATATTCGGAGTAAGATTTCTCGTAATCCTTGTATTTTAGGTATAGGAAAATATTACTGAGAATGCTCTGCGGGACATTTTTGTGGAACATGTTAACCCTCTAATGTCTCGCTAAAGGGGTCCTTTTGGTCCCTTTTTATACCCTCAGCATTCATGCTTCCATAAGGGCAAAATGTGCCTCATCGAAATAATGGTTTTAGACCCCAAGTACGTTTGGACGAAATGTGTTTCAGACAATTTGGAGTTGATATAGCCCTGTCCGTCTGTTTGTCTGTCTAACTTGATGGAGCGCACGATACCTCTCTAACGCATCAACCGATTCGGTCCAAAATTTGCCTTTCGTAATATTTTGTCCAAACTTAGTTTAAGATCGAATATGGGTTATGTTTAAGTTAGAAACTCTCTATTGGTATTTTCACTACAAATCTCTAGGGAGCCTTTGTTCGCCTAGTTCGGATCGCAGAGAGGCCTCCCTTCCTTAAGTGTTCTCTACAAACCCTCTGAGAAACTATGTTCGCTTACGGCGGACCGTAGGGTGATATTTCCAATCATTGCCCTACAAATCTTCTCAGAGACTATGTTCGCTCAGTGCGGATCGTAGAGAGTACTCTCTTGGTAGTGGAATTTCTCTGCAATTTCTCCCTGGAACTGTATTCGCTCAGTTCGGATCGTAGTGAGAACTTTCCAATAAGCAGTGATTGCCACAGCTTTGATTCACTCTCGATCTTCATACACAAAAGACTTATAAGTCATCTCTTCACCAGTACGGAAGTACTTCTCGGTTTACTCGCGAATTGTAACGCGTCTCACCCCACACCAGGTAAAGTCATCAGCACTTTTCGCCTTAATAAATCACCCACACCAATATTATTATTTATACAAACTAAATACCCTTTGTGTTTTATTTTCTCCTCTTATATTTATCGGTAACACTCGGGTTTGTATCACCACATTCCCATCTCCACAAACAACAACCAATCTCTGCGGCCTTTCTGAGCTATCACCTAAACATTTGGTCCTTCGAGCCGGATAAGTTCCTTTGGATTTTGTTGTTGTCCACCCACATTTCATCCAATCGAGACGGATTAGTGGATAATTTACACGGTGTTGTTAGTGCTATTCGCAGATTTTTGTTCTCTACTGCAGCACACAAGAGATTCCCCAATCACCCCTCACCACCATCCTCATCATCAAACCATCATACATTATCACCAACAACACATATTCCACCAAAAAACATACCAGGTATGTAAATTCAGTGTTTTCCATAAGTGAGCAAATCGCGAGTGTTAAATTTTTATCTCTTTTCGCATAAAAATATTTCGGTTACTGATCGACTTTAATTCACCCTATCGGTCGGTGATTTCAAACAAATACAGTTAAAATCTTAATACAGTCCACACACTAATTCATTACATAAAAATTCTCACCAAAAGACGGTTGCATTCCCTTTGAAATATTAGCAAAATATCTTTTATTTTGTGAATTTAATAAATCTAATATACGGCATACTGTTTTTTAATTATTCACCAACAATTGTAGTGATCGCCAATACGTGTTGTTGTTTTATTTATTTCGGTTTTTTCTCACTATCCCTACGTCAATAATTATTCCAAAGGGAGAGCCCTTTAGTGAGAATTGCAACAACAAACGTATTACAAATTACCCGCCTTTTTGCATTTCTTTTAGCGTCACCTAATAAAACGAAAAAACCTACCAACAACAATTCAATACGTTGTGGTCTCTCTACCTGCTTACCTACTAGTACATACCAGCAAACGTCTACTGCGACGCTAGTTGTGTTTTATTTCGTTTTGTTGTACACATTCGTTATTACTACGGTTACAGTGGGTCGCAGGTGAAAAAATTATTTTTTATATAAATTATTTTTTAATATTTTTTCGGAAAAATAAATATTTGCATATTTTCGAAAAATAATCGGTATTCGGTATAAACGGTTTTTTGGACATCGTACACCCTACAATCGGCATTATATATTTATATTTTTAGTAAATATAACATATATATTTATTCAAATATTCAATATAAATTTATATTTTTATACTAAAATCACCTTTTTTATTAACATATTTGAATTTTCGGTTGCGGTTTTTTGCTTTTTTGGTTGTTCTGAAATAGTGCACCCTACATTCGGTCCCTTTGGAATTTAAAATTTTCATTTTTCACAAGGAAAATTCCCAAATTATTTGGTTTTCGATATTTTGGCCATTTGTGTTTTCCCATTTCACAAAAATTAATTGATTTTGGACATTCAGTCATTGATTCACCCTACACCTCGCTGCTAAAACAATAAATTCAATTGATTTGTTGCAGTTTTTTGGAAAACTATTGTCTTTTTTTGCAATTTCTTGAACGGATTCTCGGGAATTTGTTTAAATTTTCGGACATTTGGTTTATTTGTGTTTCCTTTTCACCTAAATAAATTTGTTTTTAGGCTTTTAGTCATTGATTCACCCTACACCTCGTGCAAAAATAATAAATTCTATTGAATTTTTGCAACTCTTTGTACATTTTTGGTTCTTTTGTGAATTATTCCAATAAATTCAAGGTAATTTGTATAATTTTTCGGAACAAAGAAATTCTCTACAATGCCGGTCACACCTTTAGATCTCTTTATCAGAGCATCGGATGCTTTGATCAAATTCGATTCCCATTTCAACCAAATGCGGGATGATCTGTTAGATCAGTACGACTTAGAGTTTCGTAGCTCAGAATTGGACAAGCTGTGGTCAAAGGTCCAATTAACATTCGATCGTTGCCTCGATTATTTAATGTCGGCGGTAGATTCGAAAAAGGATGACATAGATTCGTTAGATAGTAAATACGAAGTGTGTCATCAGACTTACATTACTTGTAGGTCAACTATGAACCGCAAGTTAGCAAAAATTCTTAAATCCTCCAAATCTTCACATCTCACCTCAATAAATGGTTCGGACCTCTCGGCAGAAGAATTTCACGGTGACCAAGCAAATAATATGAGTACGTCGACACCTGCATCTCACGAAATCGGTACTCAGGTGGATCATCCAGTCCCTTCATTAGTTCAAAACAGTTTTCAAACTCGAGAATCCTTCTTTTCACCAAATCCGGATCGTGTACATAACCTTGTACTTCCTCCATGCGACATAGAAACCTTTCATGGTGATTTCTTGTCGTGGCCATCTTTCCGAGACCTTTTCACCGCGATGTATGTACATAATTCTGGTCTTAGTGACATTGAGAGACTCTGTCATTTAATTAGAAAGACAGACGGCGAAGCTAAAGAAATTGTATCTAAGTTCCCATTAACTCACCGTAGCTTCGTCTTAGCATGGACAGCTCTCAAAAATCGGTTTGACAATAAACGGGTTATTGTCAATAGTCACTTGAAGCTTCTCTTTGAACTTCCATACATCGATCGTGAAACTAGTTCGGGATTGAAAACCCTTCAGCGCGGAATAAATAGTTGTTTATCTGCTATGACCGTATATGATATCACCACAGTACATTGGGATCCTATCATAGTCTTCATTTGTATTCAGCGTTTACCGCGAATAACTGTCACTCTATGGGAACAGAGTGTTAGAGACAAATCGGCTTTGTCTTCTTGGGAAGACTTGGATTCATTTATTTCTGAAAGAATTCAGACTCTTGACTGTTTGCGTGATATCAAAGGCCCTGAAACCAATAAAAAGTCTTCTTCGAAAGAATTTAAATCACCAATCACCAACAATTCGGTTTATAAAAAATTCAAATCCCCAGCCACGATAACTTGTCTTCTATGTCCTACGGAAATTCATTCTTTGCGATCTTGTCCAAAGTTTAAACAATTGCCTTTTGACCAAAAATCTTCTACGGTGAAGAAACAAGGCAGTTGTTGGAATTGTCTTTCACGGGGTCATACAATTAAAACTTGTACTAGCGCCCATAATTGCAATATGTGTCGTGGAAGACATCACACCCTCCTCCACCGTTCTAATAATTCACCTCCCTCAACTCCTTCATCGAATTCTACACCTTCTTCTTCTTCTCGCCATTCTGTACTTCACCACAATGACAATATAGCTTCCACCTCCACCGGTGCCAATCCAACTATAGCAAATCAACAAGTTTTCCATACATCACAGAATCGTAGTGTTCTTCTGGGAACTGCTATAGTGAATCTAATCCATAACGGTAAAGAGTATCCAGTTAGAGCTCTGATTGATCCAGCATCTGAGGGTTCTTTCATTTCTAAAACCATTAAAAATCGGTTACATTTGCCCACTCACTCTTCTCCAGCTCGTATTTCAGGAGTAACGGGAACGGTATCAGCTAATACTCAGAAGAGTTGTTCTCTGAAAATCGGTTCAAGAATCAATTCTTCTTTGGTACTTCAAACAGAAGCATTTGTTCTCCCTAGGATATCGGATGATCTTCCATCTTTCTCAATAGATCCCGATATAACACATCGTTTACCAAACATTCGATTAGCTGATCCACACTTTGTTGATAGTAGACCCGTAGAACTATTGATTGGATCTGATCTATACCCAAAAATCCTCTTAGACGGAATTCACCAAAATATACTCGGTTCACTTCTGGCACAAAATACGGTATTTGGATGGATCCTAACTGGTCCAATGTCCTCTTCTCCCCATCATTCGAATTAATTACGTTCAAATGACTGCACCATCAGACAACCAAAAACCGTGAATACTTTATTATTCTCACCAGGATGTATTTTCTATCGGTTTCTCCTCGTTAACATAAGATTTATTTTCACCTTCGCCATTTTTATTACCTACGGAACGGCTATCGCTTTATTACAGTCCAAAAAAAATGGATAATTTGAAATCGGAAAAGCTCACCTAACTGAATTTACATACTTGGATTCCTAGTTGTAAGTTACTTTAAGTTCACCCATTTTATGTTGAAACACCCCTATGTGTTTCAAGGCTGGCGGCTAATGTTTAAGTTAGAAACTCTCTATTGGTATTTTCACTACAAATCTCTAGGGAGCCTTTGTTCGCCTAGTTCGGATCGCAGAGAGGCCTCCCTTCCTTAAGTGTTCTCTACAAACCCTCTGAGAAACTATGTTCGCTTACGGCGGACCGTAGGGTGATATTTCCAATCATTGCCCTACAAATCTTCTCAGAGACTATGTTCGCTCAGTGCGGATCGTAGAGAGTACTCTCTTGGTAGTGGAATTTCTCTGCAATTTCTCCCTGGAACTGTATTCGCTCAGTTCGGATCGTAGTGAGAACTTTCCAATAAGCAGTGATTGCCACAGCTTTGATTCACTCTCGATCTTCATACACAAAAGACTTATAAGTCATCTCTTCACCAGTACGGAAGTACTTCTCGGTTTACTCGCGAATTGTAACGCGTCTCACCCCACACCAGGTAAAGTCATCAGCACTTTTCGCCTTAATAAATCACCCACACCAATATTATTATTTATACAAACTAAATACCCTTTGTGTTTTATTTTCTCCTCTTATATTTATCGGTAACACTCGGGTTTGTATCACCACATTCCCATCTCCACAAACAACAACCAATCTCTGCGGCCTTTCTGAGCTATCACCTAAACAGGTTATATCGGTCCACTCCTTCCGGTACCTCCCCCACAAAAGTTCGAAAATGTTCGGAAAATTTGTGCGCACGAAAACTCTTGAAGGGAGTAACGGATTTGGTCCATACTTTGCATATAGTGAAATTCCTACCAGACTTAGGTGAGGTTCCAATATGGGCTCAATCGGTCCACTCCTTCGGGTACCTCCCACACAAAATTTCGGAAAAGTTCAGCTTAGGACCTGCTCTCGAATCGCTTTGATTTTTGTTGTAGCAACTTGTATTCACTGCCCCCCATACGACGGTACAAGTTTCATCAGGGCAAGTCCATACTTCCTGAGAAAAAAAACCTTAAAGGTGCAAATAACCCCTATGACACCGTGTGTAGTGGTTGGAGCGAAGATAACTCTCGAACGGATCTACAGATTCGGTTCAAAATGTGGCCTTCGTAATATTTTGTGCAAACTTAGTTTAAGTTCGAAGATAAGCCATATGGGTCCACTTCTTCAGGTACCTCAAAATGTTCCGAAAAATTGTGGGCACGATAACTCTGGATGGGAGTGACCGATTTGGTCCATACTTTACACATCCTAATATATTTACCAGATATATATCAGGTTCAAATATTAACTGTATTTGTTTTGTTCACTCCTTCGGGTACCTCCCACACAAAACTTTGGATAAATTCACTTTAAGACCTGCTCTTGAATCACTTTGATTTTTGATTAAGCATCTTGCATTCTCTGCCTCAATTAAGTCAGTAAAAGTTTTTTTCAGGGGCACGTCCATACTTCTTGAGAAAACAGCACGAAAGGAGAAAACACCCCTATGGCACCATATGTAGTGGCTGTGGAGCTCGAACCGAATACTGCGTTCCTCCACATTGTGGATATTGTAATATTTCTTCGAATATTATATGAAATTCGAAGGTAGTGCCTATAGGTCCACTGCTTCATGTACCTCTTCCACAAAAGTTCGAAAATATTCGCTAAAATGATAAGCGCAATATCTTACAAGCTTAGCAACCGATTTGGTCCAATTTTTCGATCTCGAAATATTTTGTCCAAGCTAAGTTTATGTTCAAATTTGGACCTTCTCGGTCCAATCCTTGGGGTACCACCCATACAAATGTTCAACAGATATGTGTAGTTAAGGGTCTGGTCGAGGATCCTTTGGACATTTTTAGCGAAGGTTGTGGCCCGATATTATGCTTTTCGTAGGCTAGTATGGTACAAAAGTCCTAGCTATCCATATTTCTACAATCCATATTTCTGTCCGTTCATACGCCCATACATCTTTTTTTTTGGAAAAAAAGTATTTCAATACACACAGGCTAAGGATATATCTCTGTCGGCCGACTGATACTTTTTTACTTGTTTAATAATTATTTTAAATCTTCTTTAAGGATGGGTCGCAGCGGGTTCATATATTCCACAAAAATGTCCGCAATACGATTTTACTATAGGTCTCAGAATACACCAAAACTGAAAAATCTAAAGTAAGGCTAGAAAATACGAAAATATTTAAAACTCATTTTAGTTTTAAAGAAAGATTTTCCCCGAATTTGCTACAGATTGTCTAACAAAACATCATTTTAGAAAGAAGGTGCCAAGGACGAGAATTTTCTACATCAAATTTTAATATAAATTACGGAAGATTTGCAATCTGTATATATAATATTTACTAGTAAAATATCGGAGTTAATTTTTAGTAAAAAAACCCGAAATTTGTTGTTGAATTTTTTGCTTGTAATTAGTTTGCACTTTTATTGAGTTGACGCATGAAAGTAATATGAAACTTTATGCTAGACATATGGTGACAAAGAATGAAATATTCTGCGTCAAATTTCACAGTAAATCTCAGAATAAACTATATATGTAGACGTAACGGATTTTAAGAAAATTACAGCAATAACTGGGGTATAAAAACAAGATTTTTTTTTTGATAATTTCAAATGCTTCAGATTTGAACCAAAATCTCCCAAAAAAACGTCATTTATTGAGATGAACGTAAAAGAAAAAAGTATTCCGCACTATATTTTAATGTTAGCTTCTAAATAAAAGAAATCTATAGACGTACCAACGATCAGGAAAAAAATTGTCCCAATTTGGGTGTACGGTAAAAACCAAAATTCCTTTGCAATTCCATTTGAAAAAAATTAAAAAAATTATTTGCGAGCACATCTACACTTTTTGGTACAGAGTTTAAGGACAAAATTCTGGTTTTAAATATGTTCGCGTTCATAAAATTGGCCGATGTGCGCAAAAGTTATAGCGGTTTTTATTCACATATAAAGAAAAAATATTTAAAAATTTTGTTATGAGAAAATCGTTAACAGCATTCCATATCTACTCGTAGAGTTTAAATATTTACGAAATTTATTATTATTTTCGCGGAAAATCAACAAATAATAAACAAATATTGAGGTAAATCCAAATTACCTGTCTCAGAATTCGTACAAACATACAGAAAATTAATTAAATAGAGATTGGATACATAAATTGCATATTATAGCAACAACAAAAGAGAACAAGTAAAAAAGTGTCAGTCGGCTTTACCGACAGAGATATACCCTCAGCCTGTGTATATTGAAACAATTTTTTTTCCCCAAAAAAACGCATGTATTTAGGGAGTTTTAAACATTTTGGGCGTTTGAACTGACAAAAATGTTGATTAGGATTAAAGATCAAAAGTTTTGCGGAGAAGATACAAAAAAAGAATGGATCTCCAGCCACTGCATATGGTACCATAGGGGTTTTTTACAACTTCAGGGATGTTTGCTCAAGAAGTATAGACTTGCCCCTGAAACAACTTTTACCATCGCAATTGGGGCAGCGAATGCAAGTTGCTTCAACAAAAATCAAAGTGATTCGAGAGCAGGTCTTAAAGTGAACATGTATCCGAAATTTTGTGTGGGAGGTACCGGATGGAGTGGACAAATATAGTCCATATTTGAATCTGATCTATATCTGGTAGATATATTAGGATGTGTAAAGTATGGACCAATTCGGCCACCCTCTTCAAGAGTTATCGTACGCACAATTTTTCCGAACATTTTTGAACTTTTGTGGGGGAGGTACCTGAAGGAGCGGACCGATATGGCTTATCTTCGAACTTAAACTATGTTTGGACAAAATATTACTAAGGCCAAACTTTGGACCGAATCGGCAGACCTGTTCGAGAGTTATTTTGCCCTCCAACCTCCTCACACGGTGTCATAGGGTTTTTTTTTGCAACTTTCAGGCTATTTTCGCAGAAAGTATGGACTTGCCCCTGATGAAACTTATACCGTCGTATGGAGGGCAGTGAATACAAGTTGCTAAAGCAAAAATCAAAGCGATTCGAGAGATGGTCCTAAACTGAACTTTTCCAAATTTTTGTGTGGGAGGTACCCAACGGAGTGGACCGATTGAGTTCATATTAAAACCATATCTAAGTCTGGTACACGCTCCACGATGGGCAAAGTATGGACCAAATCGGTTACTCCCTTCAAGAGTTATCGTGCGCACAAATTTTCCGAACATTTTCGAACTTTAGTGGGGGAGGTACCGGAAGGAGTGGACCGATATAGCTCATCTTCGAACTTAAACTAAGTTTAGGCAAAATATTACGAAAACCAAAATTTGAACCGAATCGGTTCATCCGTTCGAAAGTTATCGTGCGCTCCAGCCAGCCAGACAGGCAGACAGACGGACGGACATTGCTCAATCGACTCCAAATTGTCTGAAACACATTTCGTCCAAACATACTTGGGGTCTAAAACCATTATTTCGATGAGGCACATTTTGCCCGTATGAAAGTGTATATACCCTCGTTAGCATAAATACTGAGGGTATAAAAACTTATTGTTAGACAATATTGTTACTTACTTAGCTGGTCCATTACAGAACATTTGTTCTATAGGCATAATTAAGAACAGATCTCCATTTCTCTCTGCCTATTGCTTCTCTTTCTGGAACTCCGCGCCTTGTCATCTCTTCATCCACTTGTTCGCGCCATCTATTCTTTGGCCTGCCAATTCTGCGTGCACCGCCAAGCGGCCCATATTTATACGCCTTTTTAGCGGGTTCATCATCGCTCATTCTTATGAAACGCAATCGCTGCATCTCGATACGTTTATCTGTACTGATGTAGTTGTATAGCTGATAAAGCTCGTGGTTCATGCGACGTCGATATTCACCGTTTACGCAGATTGGTCCGTAGATCTTTCGAAGAATTTTTCTCTCAAACACGCCAAGCACTGCCTTATCTGCTTGCGCAAGTACCCAGGCTTCGGAACCATACATCAGCACGGGAAGTATCAGTGTTTTGTAGAGTGTTATTTTTGTTTGACGAGATGTGGCTTTGTTTTTAAACTGATTACTTAAACCAAAGTTGACCAATATAATTCTTCTTTTTATTTCACAACTGACGAAGTCTTTTACTATCTCAAAATTATAGGAAACAACTTCCACAGTTGGTGTGAGCTCAATGGACGCATTGCTCGTCGACACCATCAATTTGGTCTTCTCACCGTTTACAGCCAGACCCACTTTAGCAGATTCTCCTTCGACCTTCATAAAGGTATCAGTTACTTCTTTTTCTGATCGTCCCATGATGTCTATATCATCAGCATAAGCAAGTAACATGTGGCTATTGGTGTAGATTGTGCCACTTCTTTTGACGTTTGCCTCTCGTATAACCTTTTCCAGCAGGATGTTGAAGAGATCACACGACAGGCTGTCTCCTTGTCTGAAACCTCATTTGGTACAAAACTCTTCGGAGAGGTTCTTTCCTTTTTTAACTGAAGATCTGGTGTCAGTTAAAGTCAGTTTACAAAGCCGGATGAGCTTTGCGGGGATACAAATTCAGACATGGCTTGGAATACCTTTGAACGCAGCGGGCTGTCGAAGGCTGCTTTATAATCGACAAAAAGGCAGTAGGTGTCGATCTGCATCTCTTGGGTCTTCTCCAGGATTTGCCGAAGGGTAAATATCTGGTCAATGGTGGCAAGTCCACCATTGGTATGGTCCAATTATTTCGTTGCCCATGGGCTTTAGTCGTTCTCACAATATCCCTGACACAATCTTGTAGGCGATAGGGAGAAGACTTATGCCCCTATGGTTGGAGCATAAAGTCTTATCTCCTTTCTTATGGACGGGACACAGGATGCTCAGGTTCCAATCGTCGGGTACTCGTTCTTCCTGCCAGATGGAGCTAACTAGCTGATGCATACACCTTATCAGCGTGTCGCCTCCGGTTTTAAACAGCTCGGCTGGTAGGCCATCAGCTCCTGCTGCTTTATTATTCTTCAGCCGGTTTATTGCTGTCTTTACCTCATCTTGGGCGGGTGGTATACATTCAATATCATCTTCTGGATTTGGATCTGTGGTATCTTCGTCGACTTCGCTACTATTGGATACCAACAGTTTGGAAAAATGCTCTTTCCATATCCTGAGCACACTATCTGTATCAATTACCAGATTACCTTGCTGGTCTCTACAGGAGGTTGTGCCATTTCCAAAGCCATCAGTTTGATGTATCACTCTTTGGTAGAATTTTCGGACTTCATTCTGTCCCCTGTACATCTCGATTTTTTCACACTCCCGCTTTTCCATCTCCCTTTTTTTTCTGCCGAAAAGACGTTTCTCCTCTCTCCTTTTCACCTGATATCTCTGTTGTGCGCTCTTCGGTAGCAGCACGACACTCCTGTAGTGGGATTCTGTAACTCATTTTTGCTGTTATCGATAATTGTCGGTAAAATTAAAATGCTTATAATTTCGATAATTAACGAAATTTTTCGGTAAGTTAACGATGAATAAAAAGTAGTCGCTAGCCTCTACCGACACAAACAGTGATGCCAACTTTTCTTTATGTTTTTAGTCATAATTTTGCCATTTAATTTTACCGATTTTTGTCGGTAACAGCAAAAATGAGTTACAGAATCCCACTCCTAGTCATACCATGGATTCCTTGGTGGAGGTCTCTGGTATCCAAGTATGGATTTTGCGGCTGTTTTCATGGAGTGGGCAATACTTTGCCATTGCGCTAATATGTTATCGGGATGATTAAGCAATTGGGCTAGTTGAGTGGAATATGCTGTGGCTATCTGTTGTGATTGCAGCTTGTCGATGTCTAACTTTCGTGTTGTTTCTGTTCGTACTTTGTTTGCTACGTTTAACCGCGTGCGTACATTTGCACCAACAAGGTAGTGGTCCGAGTCTTTGTTTGCTCCTCGGAACGAACGCACATCCAACACGCTCGATGAATGTCTTCCATCTATCACAACGTGATCAGTTTGATTGATTTGTTTTCTGATCTGGACACAGCCAGGTGCCCTTATGGATGTCGAGATGTTGAAATCTGGTGCTGCTAACTACCATGTTTTTTGCCACTGCGAAGTCTATCAGCCTCATTCTATTGTCAGATGTTTCACTGTGTGGACTGAATTTTTCGACTGTTGGGCCAAAGATATTTTCCTTTCCAATTTTGGCATTAAAATTGCCTAGAATAATTTTAATATCATGAGCAGGGAAACGGTCATAAGTTTCTTCTAAGCGCTCATAAAATATATCTTTGGTCAGTTCGTCCTTGTCTTCAGTGGGAGCATGAGCGCAAATAAAACTGATGTTGAAGAATTTTGCTTTTATTCGAATTGTAACAAGTCTTTCATTCACTGGTGTGAAGCTGGAGACCAGGTGTTTTAACCTCCGACCAACTACAAATCCGCCACCAAACTCATGCTTTATGTCATGGCAACTGTAATAAAATGCGTCACCTTTAGGTGTTGTTGTGACGCATTTCCCATTCCATCGTATTTCCTCTATGGCAGTAATGTCGGCCTTGTACTTTTCAATTACATCTGCCAATGCGTAAACTGCACTTTCTCTATAAAGAGTGCGAACATTCCAGGTGTAGATTCGCAGATCATGGTCCTTAAAACGTTTGCGGGGGTCGTCACATTTTGAGGGATTTGTTCTTCTTTTCTTTCGTTTTTTCATAGTAGGCTGTTTTTTTTTCTAGCGGAGGGTTACTAACCCGTCGCCCAAACCCAAGTTTTTTACGTTCTTATGGGTGAACGCGCGGCACATGTTAGCTCACTACCTTTAACGGGTGTTAAAGGCAGCTACTCCAGGTGACACCACGGGGAGGTCAGTGTCCACTTGAGATGAAAGAGGGACCAATATAAATCCTGGACTTTGCATGTTAACGCCGGTCAGGACCGTTCCTTGGTATCTTTCATCCCCTACGTCAGCCTAGGTATGCACCAAACACAAAATTGGACAGCCATTTTGATGAAATTTGGAAAAAGTGACTCAATTTGGTCTAGACAAAATTCGCCAAATTAAATTGAAATCGTGTTGGTGTAGGGTGGTATCATTTAGTCGGGCCAGCCCGATCCGTCGATCCTTTCCTTGCTGCTTTTTCAAATACATCAAGAAGTAATTATTTGTATTTAATTGTTGTCTTATTAGGACGAATATCGTTTATTGAAAGAGTTTTTATTTAATTGAATTTGTTGAGCTATCAAGACCTAAGGTATTTGTACTGAAAAAGTGATATATAGCGAAGTCCACACACATCCAACCAATATGCTACGATCGTTTCGCTGGTGGTTAATTCAGCTCATCAGGCATATCAGATGTGGTGTTAAATGTCATTGTGCTAGACAAACGCTGAGTTTGAAAGCTTGTATATATAACAACACATTGGAAATTTACAGTTGTAAAGTATTTTTCAAACCTTTTTATTATCATCTCTGTTCTTCCAAGTAATTATTTTTCTTTTCTAAGATTTCTAAGGTATTGTTTCTTTTCTTTCAGAATCCACCTCCACTTTATTTGATGTGGTACAACCCATGGCAATGCTTTACGAAGAGCAATATTTACAGAAAATCGAAGAAAGTCTGAAATGCTGTAAAAATCTAAAACAAACACCACATTTAATAGCCATCAATGGTGAAAAAGAGCCCAATGTTAAAAATCTTATTTCAATGAATCCCGAATCCAAACCTGTTGATTTCGCTAACTTTAGAAGTGTTCGAATTGATGATACTAAAGAAGAAACTGCAATTTTAGTTTTAACATCCGGTTCAACTGGCCTACCAAAAGTTGTACAACTTACCCATGCCCTTGTTATGCATGGTGTCGCAATGTATTGGGATAATGCTGAAAATTGGGAAAACATAGATGAAAATTCTGTGGTTTTCTCATTTAGCCCCCTACGTTGGATAAGTCAAATTCAATTATTGTTTCAGTCTATGCTTTTCGGATTGAAACGAATAAGTTCGTGTATAGTTACAAAACAGTTGGGCTTGGAATTGTTACGGAATTCGGATATTACACATTTTCTTGGAGTTCCTACCCTCTGCTATGAAATTCTACTGTTACTGGATGAAAATGATACGGAAAGCTTAAAAAGTGTGCGCAAAGTAATGTTCGGTGGTGAGACGCCAACAAAAGCAGTCTTTGAATTGTCAATAAAGCATGCGGTAAATGCAACGCATTATTATCGTTATGGAATGAGCGAAATGGGTTCAGTGATTTGTTGTGATAGATACTTTAATGGTGGTAAATTAATGCCAGGTTATGAACTTCAGATATTAGATGATCGTCTACAGCCTTTGGGTGTGAATAAACCGGGTCAAATTGCCTTACGACCGCCATTCCCCCTAAAGGGCTACATGTCGTTGGACAATTCGGTATATTACAATGAACGGGGACTCTTCATAAACGGTGACTATGGTTTCATGGATGAGTACGGAAAGTTACACATCTTGGCAAGATATAAGAATTTAATAAAATTCAATTGTGAAGTGGTAAATACTGTTGTTGTTGTTATTTTATCATTTTAAAATTAATATATTAACAAAACATTTACAGATAATACCCGATATTTTCGATGCTATTCTAGCCTATAATATACCCGAAATCTATGTTGCCCGTTTAGTAGGATATCGTACAACTCAAAATGATGGCAATCAAGTTGGGGCCTGTTTTGTTATACTTAAACCAAATGTAACCCTCAGCCATGCAGAAATCTCAAAGAAAGTGATGGATACCTTAAAGTTACATCTCAATGAAAAACAATTTCCAATTATACAAGATGTTCATATCATAGATGCAATACCCACAATAGCTCAGGGTAAAGACGATCGTATTGCCTTAAGTAAATTAGCTGCTGCTAAATCATATAACATATAATTATAGATTTAGTTATTTAGAAATATATGTATTTCAGTAATAGATTTATGTGGATATATAACAAATTGGTATATTTAAAGTGATATTTGCTCGAAAGGAGTTGGACTATTTGTGGGGAATCAAACCTCATACCTGGAAGATTTGTTCGATGTACATATTTTTTGAGGTTTAGAAATTGTTAATAAAGTTTATAAGCAAACAACACTAAAACTAAAAGAATTCTAAAGAGAAAAAAAAATCATGAAATTAAATAAAACAATTTTTTGCATTGTGGCGTTTTTTTATTATTGGGATAGCGTTTGCAATTTTGTTTTTTCAAAATAGTCTAGCTTAATCCCATTGTTGTTGTTTTAATATTTTAAAACAACTATTTTATTAGTGGAAAAGATTTGGCATTGTTCGCCAAGGGGTAAGGCAGGGAATACTATAGTTTCGATCCACGCCACTGGATCTCATCAGTTCCCTTGTTTCTAGTTTGTGGATCCCCAATAATAAAAAAACGCCACAATGCTTCAAATTGAAGACACTGGCACGACGTGTGTTGTTTTTGCTGTAAAGCAGACCAACCAATCCAGTGGCGTGGATCGAAACTATAGTATTCCCTGCCTTACCCCTTGGCGAACAATGCCAAATCTTTTCCACTAATAAAATAGTTGTTTTAAAATATTAAAACAACAACAATGGGATTAAGCCAGACTATTTTGAAAAAAACAAAATAAACAATTTTTATTTAACTTGCTTTGGTGTCCGCTTAGTTCAAATGTAGTAACTCATTTTAACACAGTTTTTTTTCCGAATTGGATGTAATTTGCCATTTGGAGTTCCCAATTTCGTACCGGATTGACCCGGAACCACACAAAATCAACGTTCCGGCCAGCGGCTGCCACCTTAGTGTACATATTTTTGTATTTGTTTCGTTTTTCCGTGTTGGGAGCAGCATATCCTGGAATGCCTGCTCCGCATTCTTTTGGTCAGTGCCGGGGCGGAGGAAAACCCAGGACCAATATATTTGTGATCCGTTTGCCACATCCGCATCTTCACCCACATCCAACCTTCGGTGAAATGCAATAGATGTCAGGAGTGGGTGCATCTAAGGGCTTGCTCTGGACTTGTCCACGTGAGGGACTACGCAGGGACTATGTTGCTGCATGCTGCGGATTACGAAACTCCCTCGTCGTCTGATTATGAGACTCCCCCGCAGTCCCCTCGACAACAACCGCACATGCAGCCTTTAACACCAGCCGTTGTTGTCCCAAACCCGGAAAATGCATCCTTTTTGCAATTTAATTGCAATGGACTCCGAGGTAAGATCGAGGAAATAGTAGATTTCATGAGTCGGAGGAATATCAAGGTAGCTGCGGTGCAAGAAACCAAGCTCAACAACAACTGTAGCTTAAAACGTTGTGATGGTTACAACGTGCTAAGGAAGGATCGCACCAGAAGTGGAGGTGGGGGATTAGCTTTCCTGTTGCACCAGTCTGTCCAATACAGACCTATCTCGCTTGAGCCTGTCTCTAATGACCCGTACATGGAATGTATGGGGGTAGCAGTCAGGTGTGGAATTGCCGAGATAGAGTTGCTGAACGTTTACATCCCACCGAGAAATAGCTGTATCTCGGATTACGAGCCCGACATTAACCCGCTTTTGGAAGGTCATAATCGTCTGGTGCTGGGGGACATTAATGCGCATCATGAGATGTGGCATTCGGCCCTCGGAAACGATCATAGGAGTACAGCGCTGGCTGAACAGATTCATAGCTCTACGTTTTCCACGGTCAATGAGGACGCACCTACCAGAATTAGAGGAGAATGTCACAGTTCGCCAGACATAACCATCGTGTCACCTGGTCTGACTAATGACGTTAACTGGCAATTCGTCATTTCCACTGGATCAGACCATCTCCCCATAATTGTCTCCATTAGAAGACCATCCGATTTCATCACCTCTGAACGCCGCACATTCGTCAATCATAAGAAAGCTGATTGGCCGAGTTTCAGATAGTTCACCAATCACCGCTTCAGAGCGGAAAGGACGTTCCGAGACATCATCACTGCTGCAGCCGCTCACCATATCCCTGCTGGTCGAATACCCGAAGTAAGACCAAACTTCCCAGCAGAGGCAAATGAGCGGGATTAGCAAATGAGGGTGATGAACTTTGTCGAGCCAATCCCAATGCCCCAGAGTCAGGGAACTGACACTGGAGATTAACAGGCTGGTCGGCGAGCATAAGCGGAACAAGTGGTTAAATCATCTGAAGAGTTGCAACATTAGAGCCGGTATAGGTGAATTGTGGGCAACGGTTAAGTCACTCTCCAACCCTGGAAGAATGGAAGATAGGACCTCAGTCACGTTTGGCGACGTTACGTTGACTGACCCGAAAGGTGCGCAAGTTATTTCAATCGACAGTTTGTCGAGCACCCCAAGAGTGACAGGGCGAAGAGAGGAGTATTACGTCGCATCAGATCTCTTCCTGCCGAGGAAGAACCACCACAGTTTACAATGGATGATGTTGCCAATGCCATCAGGAACGTTAAATCATCCAAAGCGTTGGGCCCTGATGGAATCTCCATGGTAATGCTGAAGCAGCTGGATGAGCCGGGAGTGGAGTATCTCAATAAAGTTCTCAACCTGTCGCTATTCACCCTCATTGTTCCCGAAGTCTTGAAAATGGGCATGGTGGTCCAACTACGGAAGCCCGGCATGAATGCCAGCAAAAGTGCATCGTACAGGCCGATTTCGCTTTTGTCGCCCGTAGCAAAGACCCTTGAGGCCTTAGTCCTCGCAAGTATCAGAAATAGCTATCAAGTTGCCGATCATCAGCATGGATTCCGTAAGCAGCACAGCACGACAACTGCGCTGCACGCCATTATCACATATATTTGTCAAGGACTCAACCAGAGACCGCTGTGGGATAGAACAGTGATGGTGGCGCTTGACTTATCAAAAGCATTTGATACAGTCAGGCACTCCACGCTGTTTGAAGACATTGAGCAGACTACCCTCCAGCCAAGCTTGGATAGTCAATTATATGTGTGGACACCAGTCGTACGTGGAATTCAGGAACGAGAAGTCTAAGCCCCGTAGAGTGAAACAGGGAGTTCCCCAAGGTGGGGTGATATCTCCGGAACTGTTTAACCTCTTCCTCTCCTGTATTCCACCCACTCCAGACAGCTCGTAACGTATGCGGATGATTGCACTATCCTGGCGTCAGGTACCTTCCCTGATGACATCTGTGAGAGACTGAACACCTATTTAACCGATCTTACCACCTTTTTCCACTCGAGGAATATGCGGATTTTCACCACAAACTGAAAAGGACCTCAAGTCCCTAGCCGGCAGCACTTTGGGTGCAGGTAAAGAAACCTTGTTGACCACATATAACGCGATAGGTCGGTCTTTGGCAAGCTTTGCGGGTACAATTTGGTCCCCGAGATTATGGGATACAATTGGAAAAAGATTCAAACCTGTCAGAATTCCGCCCTGAGAACAGCAAAAGGGTGCCTCCTCTAGTCTTCAGCGGACCATCTACATGAGGAGGCAAAGATTCTTCCAGTAGAGCAACATAATGAGGTGCGTTGCAGTACATATCAGGAAGGATATTCATACTCTAGAGAGAGAGGCCCAACAATATAGGAGAGAACCCCTAGATCAATAGGCATATCAATCAGGTTTAAATAGTATTCACACGGATACAGTTGTTAAGGCCATAAGTAAATATAGTGTGAATAAAGTTATCGGAGTACATCCCCCATCTATCGCCTAACTCCTCCGGCCTAACTCAAAAAGTGTATTTTCTTAAGGTAAGGTTACACTAGGCAATTATTTGCTCCAGCGACCGGTAGTGTACACTTACTGAGAGCAAGTGAGCATAAATTTCCATGCATTATTTGCGCTCACTTGCACTCAGTAAGCGCACACTGCCGGTCGCTGGGGCAAATATTTGCCTAATGTGACCTTACCTTTAGTTAGAAATTTCTATTTTTATACGCTCCATCATAGTATGAATGGTATATTAAGTTTGTTTTTCGTTTGAACTAATTTGCACCCGAGTGTCTTTTTGCACGTTTCGTTATAGCCCCTATATAACGGTACGTCCCGATTTTTGGTATTTGGAGGATTTCAGCACCTTATTTGACAGAAGTACCAGTAATGTGACGTTTAAGGCTCCCAGTTGTTACAAAATTACTCTACCAAAAATTGTCAACATAGGTCCATGTCTCGATACCTCCCGATCATCGGTATTTGAAGGGGTTTAGCTATATTTGTGGACCGAACTAGCTGGAATTTGAGTTTCCCGGTCACAACACATTTCCACAAAAATTATCAACATAGGTCCATGTTTCGGTATAACCCCCTCTCGATTTTCGATGTTTTGAGGATTTTGACCGAACAACCTGTTATTGGACATTTGATGTTCCCAGTGGTCACACAACTTCTCCACTAAAAATTCACAACATGGGTCCACACTTTGATATAGCCCCCATATAAAGGCTGAGCCCGATTGAAGAAATTTGTTGATACATTTGCGGACCTTATATAGGCGTTTGGGTTCCCGTGGTCCCAAAATATCTCTATTTCAAATTGTGGACAGAAAGGAAAATTAACTAATGTCCTAGCCGAAATACACTTTAAAACCCCCTCCTAACCCATTATTTTTACCAGGGGATGTCGCGCGAAATAAGTAGTAATTTTTTGGCCAATTAAATAAGTACTTTAAAAGGTAGTAACTAAACATCGCGACTATTATTTTAACAAGTTATTTTAGTGGCCAAAAAATAACTACTTATTTCACGACATGCCCTTGTAAATCACAATGAAATCACGTAATTTCATAGAACCCGTTCAAATTTTGCTGGGAAAGCAAAAAAACACAAAAGAAAATCACACTCTACCAAACACTAATACTACCCGTACTTATGTATGGATTCGAAGCAGGAAAGCGGAAGAGCCAGAACTTGGTGTGTTTGAGAAAAAAATTCTGCGGAAGATTTATGGACCAATATGCTTTAACGCTGAATACTTCGAATGAATCACGAGTTGTACCAGTCTACTGACATTGATGTTGTATGACGTATCGAGTCACAACGATTGCGTTGGCTGGGTCATGTCAATAGGATGGATAAAGATATATCTATCAGAAAGGTATATGAATACGAACCATTTGATGGTATACTTCCCAAGCGAAGGACAAAACTTCGATGGAAAGACCAATTTGAAGCTAAAGTCTCAAAACATTGAAAAGCATGTATGTACCTACACAACGACGCCCCGTAAAGTATGCAATAGAAAAAATATGGTGCCTATCGCTGATTTAAGCCCATCTTCATCACCCACTTTCACTGCCATAAAATAAAGAAAATTTCACGCATGAGTTATATGTTCGAAATTTACTCGTCAGTCGTTAAGACCGCCAAATATTATTTATCTTTTAAACCGTTCATAGTTTAAAAGATTAAATAGAATTGTTCCAGTCGGTTGGACACATCGAAATTAAAAACACGAAATACAAATGAGATCATACAAACCTTATCTTGTTTTTTTAATTTTACTTTTCGCCTAAAAATATGCTATATATGCAAAGTTTCAGAAACTCTTGCCTCTACTCTCGATTTTTGTGATAAATGAAATTCTTGTAATTTCGACTTACGAGTCAGGCGTCATTGGACATTTTTTTTGTTTTGGAAAGTTTGACAACACATGGTCGTACATATGTTAAACTGTGCTGATTACTCGTAGCCTAAAAACTATCAAACTTTCAAACAATTTTCAAGTGACGCCTGGCGACACTGAGTGTTGCCTAGGCCAGAAGGTTTTTAGTGACCCTCGGATAGGTTGCAGATTTTTACCAACCCTGTCCACCTTATTCATGGTGCACGTACTATTTCCCAGAACACGAAAATTTCAGCCTCCCCTTTTGGACGGACATTCATTGGTACTTTTACTAAATACATACATATCTTCTATACATCTATGGACCATCGCTTGACATGGAAATGAATGCCAAGAAGCGGGCGAAGAAATTCTTCTGTTAGGTGATCAAAAAAGGCGCCAATCTTTATCAGAGCCCTTTAAATATAACCTTAACCAAAGGCAATTGGTCCCCAATATTTAGCGGTGCACTTCGCAAGATTAAAGATAGAGCTTTGAAATTTGATAGGTATCTACTAATTATTGCATTACATATACAGTCGGACCTCAATTATCCGTAAGTCGAAGGTTACACTAGAGTGATTTCATTGAAACTTTTAGGTATTTATTGATCGAGTTCCCCACTACAGCAACTTCATGATATCACTCTACTGTGAAACTCGATCTAGGAACTCTTGTTTTCATGAAATTGTTTCAATGAAACACTCTAGTGTGACCAAGGACTTATGGTCGGGACCGGAGGCATTACAGATAATCGATTTTCTCGGATAATGGAGTAACACTATTTCGCACAAATTTTAGTCAAAAAACACGCCTTCTTGCTAATATTTATAATTAAGAGCAGTGATGAATTTATGACCTGTTTCTCTAAGACGATTCGAATTCAAATTCGTTCGAATTACTACCAACTCCTGTTGTTGTTGTAAATATTTGTTTGAAAACAAAAATGAAACAAAACTCTTTCAAAAATAAAATATAATTTAAAAATATTATGTTTCAGTGTTTTATTTAGAAATGCACTTAAAACTAGGAAATAACTTGTCGCTTAGCCTCAATAAATATATTCTTTCTCATGATGGAATCTCTCAAATAAAACGCTTGCATTTAAATTATGAATGGGTGAATTTAGCAGGTGAAATGGTCCATTGCCGCAAGAGTTTTATTTGATAGATCCCATCATGAGAAAGAATATAATTATTGAGGCAAAGCGACAAATTATTTTCTAGTTTTAGGTGCATTTCTAAGTAAAACACTGAAACTTAATTTTTTTAAATTATATTTTATTTTTAACTTTTAAGTAAATACGTTTTTTTGACCACTGCACAGTGGATCCACTTGTATGGAGAAAGTGGCCAAAAATATTTATAGTGTAAATATCAAGCCAATGCGCCAGTTACAGCTTTGTGCTGCTGCGAAGAGTGTTTTAAGAAACCACTAGCGTAGCATTCTCCCCCCTTTCCCCTCTGGAGGGGGTATACGGTAAGAATTGTTTTATGCTGTTAATATAAAATGACATGTACAAAGGTCCCGATTATCTTATGAAGCAAAAATAGGCTTGGGGAAACAAAACAATCTCCAAAACAACATAAAATCCAACCAATTTAGCGGATTAAAAAAAGCAACATTTTTGTCTGAAAATTGGTAAAATTTTTAATATAGATTATATAGCGGTCTTCCTGGAAGGCACGTACCGCCAACGTAAGACAAATTTGAAAGAAGATTTCTTTATCTTGCCACTGATGCCAATTATGTTAATGTACGTGGTCAGATAACAGAGTTATACGCTAATATATCCACAGAAACCCTATTCTAGGGCAGCTTTAGTGAGCGACCCACCATTTATAGTCTGGCACTAGATGGCAGCTGATTTTAATACTGAATAATCTTAAACCCACGAGGTGGGCACTGGTGGGCATCATGGCTAAAACCTTAGGTCAAATTTAAATATGATCGAATTGGCATTACAAAATACACTAAGAAAATATGCAGCTAACTAGAAGTCCACAACACGCTAAAACACTACTTTTTAATGAAAATGAAGCTATTACCTCCTTCTTCAAAATCCACTATAATATTTTGCTATACGTATTAGTTTCGCGATATTTTGAATATATTTACTTGCACTTAAAATTTAGGTTGTATTCACAACAAAAAATATTACTCAAATTTTCTGACTTTTGAAGCTTTATTAAGAAGTTCGCGTTCGAATGAAACAAAAACTAATATATATTTAAAAAGGTCCATGTCATAGCTGTCAGAGTTGCCAGATGTTGTACCAAAATTATGACATTCATTTTTCTATTTTTGGCCAATGTGTGGATCCACTGTGCACTGAGAACAAAATTATAGTCAATTTAGGCCGAAAATTTAGATAAAAACACTAAAATGCTGAAATCGTGTAGCACCGTTATACCAAAACCTAAAACTTAATTTTTTTTAAATTATATTTTATTTTTAACTTTTAAGTAAATACATTTTTTGACCACTTAGAACAAAATTATAGTCAATTTAGGCCGAAAACACTAAAATTCCTGAAATCGTGTAGTACCGTTATACCAAAACCTGGACTTATGTCCATAAATTTTGGTGGGGACTCCAAATGCCAAGTTACAGCCAATTCGGCCTCAAAATGAAGATAAAATCCTCATAATACTTGAAATCGGGTGGTACCGCTATAAGGGGGGCTATACCAAAACCTGGACCTATGTTCACAATTTTTGGTGGGGAAATGTCTGTATCATTGGAAATGCCAAATGACAGCTAATTCTCAACATCCTGAAATCGGCTGGTACCGCTATATGGGGGCGGTAGGAAAAATTGGGCCCATATTCATGTATTGTCATCTAAATCTGAAAAGTGTGCAAAGTTTCAGTTCGATTGGTCAACTGCAACTGTGTTAAAAATGAGTTACCAGATTTGAACTAAACGGACCAAAGCAAGTTAAATAAAACACTGTAAAAAAACAGAAGTTTGGTATTAGTTCGAACGAACTTGTATTCGAATCGTCTTAGTGAAACAAGCAATTAATGTGATGTTTAAAAGATTGAAACTGTTCTAAAATAGTTCATTTGTGCATTGTTTTTGAACATACAATTTTTTTCGAATGAATTAATATCCCGGATCATAAAGATTTTCATGGTTAAAATTAACAACAAATTCTATGCTTTCATTTATAATAATGGAGGTTTACGGATAATCTAAGTTCGACTGTAGAGTCAATATTACAAAAATGGGTCATGTCGGTCCACTTTTTGGTATAGCCCCCATATAAGGAAGGGTTTCGATTTCGAATATATTTTAGACGTTACCCATATTTTTTATACCCTACACCACTATGTGGGGAGGGTATTATAAGTTGGTTTTGGCCAAAAAGTTTGTAACGCATCGAAATAATGGTCGTAGACCCATACCTATATATACCAAAATGAATGTCTCGACGAGCTGAGTCGATCTGGCTATGTGTGTCCGTCCGTCAGTCCGTCCGTCCGTCCGTCCGTCTGTCCGTCTGTCCGTCTGTCCATCTAAACCTTGTAATCACGCTACAGGTCGCAATTTTGACCGGATCGTCACGAAATTCTGCATGTTGATGGGGGTCCCGGAGGGGAAGAAGCCTATTGATTTTGGTGATGGTCGGACAGTATTTAGGGGTCGGAAAGGACAAAAAACTTATGTGGATAAAAAGACAACGTTTTTTTCCATAGCGAATATCTCAGCTTCTATATGGGGTATACCAAAAGCAAAACCTGACAATTAAAGTAGAAAATATCGCCTTTCTAATGATGTAAAGTAAGTGCTCTTAGGTGATCAAACAACGAAGATATCACAATAGTAGCAAATAAAACCCCAATTTTCATTTTTGCGATTTTAATTATATTGACGAATACCACAGCTTTAGTTGTAAACTTTCCAAAAGCAAAGCCTGACTATGAAAGTAGAAGATCCCGTCTTAACAATGATGTAAACTAGGTCGGCGTAGGTAACCAAATGACGGAGATATCGCAATAGTCGGTAATACATCCCATTTTTCTATTTTTTTGGAAATCACGCTACAGGTCGCAATTTTGATCGGATCGTCACGAAAATTTGAGGGTTAATGGGGGTCTCACAGATGAAGAAGCCTATTGATTTTGGTGATGGTCGGATAATATTTAGGGGTCGGAATGGGCAAACACTTATTTGGAGAAAAGTCAGCATTTTATTTCAAAGCCAATATCTCTGTTTCTTTAAGAGGTATATAAAAGCAAAGCTAGGCAAGGAAACTACAAAATATCACCTTTACAACGATATAAAGTAGGTTGTTGTAGGTGGTCAAATAGCAGAGATATGGCAATAGCCGATAATGCATCCCAGTTTCCGATTTTTTTGTAATCTCGCTACAGGTCGCAATTTTGATCGGATCGTCACGAAATTTTGGGAGTTAATGGGGCTCCCAAAGAGAAAGAAGCCTATTGATTTTGATGATGGTCGGATAATATTCAGGGGTCGGAATGAGCAAACATTTATTTGGAGAAAGGTCAACGTTTTATTTCAAAGCCAATATCTCTGTTTCTTTTAGAGTTATATCTAAAGCAAAACCTAGCAAGGAAAGTAGAGAATATGACCTTTACAACGATGTAAAGTAGGTTGTCGTAGGTGGTCCAATAGCAGAGATATGGCAATAGTCGATAATGCATCCCATTTTCCGATTTTTTTGTAATTACGCTACAGGTCGCAATTTTGATCAGTAATAAACCCAATTTTTCCATTTTTTGTAATCACGCTACAAGTTGGAATTTTGATCGGATGGTGACGAAATTTTTGGGGGTAGATGGGGGCCCCACAGAGGAAGAAGCCTATTGATTTTGGTGATAGTCGGATAATATTTAGGGGTCGGAATGTGGAAAAACTCATTTGGAGACAAATTCAAAGTTTTATTCTTTGTGAATATATCGGCTTCTAGTAGTGGTATTCCAACGGCAAAGCCTGTAAACGGAAGAAGAAAATATTACCTTTACATTGGTGTAAATCAGGTTGGCGAAGGTGGTCAAACAAGGGAGATACCACAATAGTCGATAATGCATCGAATTTTACCATTTTTTGCAATCAAGCTACAGGTCGTAATTTTGATCGGATGGTCACGAAATTTTGGTTGCTTATGGGGGTCCCAGAGAGAAAGAGGCATATTATTTTTGGCGGTAGTCGGATTATATTCCCTAAAAAAAATGTTTAGCAGTGAAAAGCTTATGCACAGGGGTAGTGGTGTAGGGTATCACATGGTCGGCTCCATCCCGACTATAGCCTTTGCTCACTTGTTTCGAACTTATTTCGCCAAATGTTGATATTTTGAGTTCTTAGTAAATAGAAACCATCCTTGTTTTGGAAATGTTGTGGACTATAAGACCACGTTTCGCTATAGCCCTCATATGTAGGTACTCCCTGAATTAACCTATTTCGAGGGTCTTGGCTTCATTTTCCAATTGATTAGGGTCTAATTTAGCATCTTCATTTCCCAAGGGGAAGAACATATTTTCGTAGAAAATTTTAAAAGTAGGTCAGGAGGTACCTTTTGTGGTACCATGATTTTGACTATTATGAGGCTCTTGGCCACGTTTTCCGATTTGCCTGAAAATTGTTCATATCTTTGGTTTCTTTGAGAGTAGGTAACGCTCTTGCAGAAAAATCCAAACCCATATGACGGATATCTCTTGTCTGGGGTGTAAAAAATGATAAATGGAGTTGATGGTATAAGTTAGAAGAGCAAAACCCAAAAAAGGGGTTTGAATTTGCGGGCCAATTTGTTTTTAGGTAAAGTCCCCATATAACTCCTACCTCCCAAGTTCAGGTTCCAAACCGATTTGGTATGGGTTGTGGTAAATTTCAAATGGAGGGGATGGTATAAGGATCAGAGCAAAGCCTCAAAAGGGGCTTGAATTCTCAGATCATTTTTTATGATAAATTCGCCATATGAAGGTACATATCTCTCGGGGTTCGAACCGGTTTGGTATGGATTGAGGTAAATTCCAAATGGAGGTGGTGTATTAGGTCAAAAGAGCATAACCCCAAAAAGGCTTTGACTTCTCAGGTCAATCTGTTATTTTATGATAAAGTCCCCATATAATCTTACCTCCCAAGTCTAGGTTGCGAACCGATTCGGTAAGGGGTGGGGTGATGGTATTAGATCAGAAGAGCAAAGCCTGAATTGAATTCTCATGCCAATTTTTAAGTTTATAATAAGGTCCCCAAGTTCAGGACCGAATTGGTATGGCGTGTGAAAAATTCCAAATAGAGGTGATCGTATTAGGCCAGAAGAACCTCAAAAGGTTTTTGAATTCTCAGGCCATTTTTTTTCTATGATAAAATCCCCATATAACGGTCTTCGTTCCGAACCGATATTAGCCCAGAAGAGAAAAATCACAAAAGGATTTTGAAGAGTCAGGATTTGATACAGTGCTCATATTACGGTACCCTCCAAGTCCATGTTCCCTAACGATATTGTCTGGTTGGTGAACCATTCCAAATGGAGGCGAAGTTATGGTCCGGAAGGTTGCTTTTCGGACCATACCTTCGCCTCCAAAAGCATTTAGAATTCTCAGACCAATTTCTTATTTTAAGATTTTTGTATGGGGCGTGAAAGATTCTAAATGGAATTGATGGCATTAGGCCTGAAGAACAAGACTCCAAAAGGGCTCCCTTTTCCCAGCTCAATCTTTTTTATTTTATGATAAAGTCCCCATATAGCGGTACCTCCCAACGGTACAACCCACGGTAGTGGGTCCTTTGCACCAGATTGAACTACAACCAGAAGCGTTTCGGCCAGCAGCTGTGTGTACAGCATCAAATCTATGCTGCTACAACCGCCCTCACTTGGAATTACTCACCTCCAGACCATGATCCGAAATTTGTTGCGCAGTGTTACCGGGGAATCAAAACAAGAAAGAACGGCGTTAAGTTCGGCCGGGCCGAACTTGCTATACCAACCACCACGATTTGTATTGGAGTAAAATGGAACAATTTCCCTTCGTGTATGAAGAAAACAAAATTCCAAATTTCAGCAATTTCGGTAAATAATGTGGCTAATTTTCACAATAACCACATTCGGGAGGTACCGCTCTATGGAGGCTATATTAAGACATGGACCTGTACCGACAAATGTCTGAGGGAAAGTTTTTTACCCCCAACGAAGACTAAATACCAAATTTCAGCCATTTCGGTGGATTATTGAAATGTGGCCTGTGGTGCCTCATCAAAGAACAATCTCCCTTCTCTCACCTCATACGATAGGGATGAATGATGATGTAGATCTGATGTTAGATCTCTACTGTCAAAATGGGCTGATAGATAGAGACGGTCGAATATCTACTCTACTCTACTATATATCTACTCTACTTGTTGCACACAAATATACGCAGACTACTGGGTAGATACGGAAGATACACTCTTACAATCCCATCAGACATTACCCTTTTTAAATTTTTTTACAACCACATACCTATTCTCGATTGGCCACAATACAAAACTACTGAATTTATTTCTCTCTATGTACTTCCAGAAAGAAAGCACCACAGCAATATTCTGGAAACTTATTCTTCTTCATCATCATCTTCAATCCAACAAGCAATAACCATTAGAATTATCTTATCATCATCTTCACACATATCAAGTATGGACCAAAGTTCTCCGGGTGAGGCAGTCACTACATGTACTACAAGATGGCTGTTCGCCTTTAAAGCTAACATGTACATTTTTCAATATTTTCTTTTCCACTACAACTATCATCTTATCGCTTTGTGGGCTTATTCAGTATTTAATATTCAAGTTTTCAAACTTTTTCATTTACAATATTCGACTATTAAAAAGCTCAGCTCGAAATATAAATTAATAAAAAAACGTCATCTGAATTTATTGATAATTGCCGAAAACCTCACTCGAGTTTTTGAATAATACCATCTTTATCTCTTACTCGCACTATTGAAAGAAATAAAATTGCGAATTTCAAAGTTGTTTAAAATCGGCGAATATTTAGACTATTGTCGTTAGTATAGAAAACATTGGCATTAGTAACGCTAAACGAGTGATTTAAAAACAACGCAATAGAATTTATAAATCGAATTGAAAACTACCATAAGAAAAAAGCAAACAAAACAAAATATTTTAAAAAGATGCCAGAAGAATATATTAAAATCGTGTACGATTCGCAAAATAAAGTATGGAAATCTGCAAATTATCCTCATGGAGATGTAACAAAATTGTCATTGGGAGAGAAATTCTTACAAACCATGCGTTCTACGGATCCGAATAAAATCATTGATCATTTCTACGACAAACATGTTAAGAAGACAGCCAAAGAAGTTTACGAACAATCAATTTTAATTGCAATAAATCTACAGCAAATGGGTATAAAGAAGGGTGACCCTGTCATATTTTACTCACAGAACAATGAATGGATAGCGGTCTTGCTGGGTGGTTGTATTTTATGTGGTGCCGTGCCACTCTTCTTCGAATGCCATTTGGATGAAGGTAAGTAGTCGTTGAAAAAATTTGTCTTTAAAAATCCATGCCTGTGGCTGCAATGGCCGTTGAAAAAATTGTCTTTAAAAATCCATGCCTGTGGGTGGAATAGTCGTTGAAAAAATTGTCTTTAAAAATCCACGCCTGTGGTTGCAATGGACGTTGAAAAAGTTGTCTTTAAAAATCCACGCCTGTGGGTGGAATAGTCGTTGAAAAAATTGTCTTTAAAAATCCACGCCTGTGGGTGGAATAGTCGTTGAAAAATTGTCTTTAAAAATCGACAACTGTGGGTGGAATAGTCGTTGAAAAATTGTCTTTAAAAATCCACGCCTGTGGTTGCAATGGACGTTGAAAAATTGTCTTTAAAAATCCACGCCTGCGGCTTCAATGGTCGTTGAAAAAATTGTCTTTAAAAATCCACGCCTGCGGCTTCAATGGTCGTTGAAAAAATTGTCTTTAAAAATCCGCGCGTGTGTGTGGAATGGACGTTGAAAAATTGTCTTTAAAAATCCACGCCTGTGGGTGGAATGGACGTTGAAAAATTGTCTTTAAAAATCCACGCCTGTGGGTGGAATGGACGTTGAAAAATTGTCTTTAAAAATCCACGCCTGTGGGTGGAATGGACGTTGAAAAATTGTCTTTAAAAATCCACGCCTGTGGGTGGAATGGACGTTGAAAAATTGTCTTTAAAAATCCACGCCTGTGGGTGGAATGGACGTTGAAAAATTGTCTTTAAAAATCCACGCCTGTGGGTGGAATGGACGTTGAAAAATTGTCTTTAAAAATCCACGCCTGTGGGTGGAATGGACGTTGAAAAATTGTCTTTAAAAATCCACGCCTGTGGGTGGAATGGACGTTGAAAAATTGTCTTTAAAAATCCACGCCTGTGGGTGGAATGGACGTTGAAAAATTGTCTTTAAAAATCCACGCCTGTGGGTGGAATGGACGTTGAAAAATTGTCTTTAAAAATCCACGCCTGTGGGTGGAATGGACGTTGAAAAATTGTCTTTAAAAATCCACGCCTGTGGGTGGAATGGACGTTGAAAAATTGTCTTTAAAAATCCACGCCTGTGGGTGGAATGGACGTTGAAAAATTGTCTTTAAAAATCCACGCCTGTGGGTGGAATGGACGTTGAAAAATTGTCTTTAAAAATCCACGCCTGTGGGTGGAATGGACGTTGAAAAATTGTCTTTAAAAATCCACGCCTGTGGGTGGAATGGACGTTGAAAAATTGTCTTTAAAAATCCACGCCTGTGGGTGGAATGGACGTTGAAAAATTGTCTTTAAAAATCCACGCCTGTGGGTGGAATGGACGTTGAAAAATTGTCTTTAAAAATCCATGCCTGTGGCTGCAATGGCCGTTGAAAAAATTGTCTTTAAAAATCCATGCCTGTGGGTGGAATAGTCGTTGAAAAAATTGTCTTTAAAAATACACGACTGTGGGTGGAATAATCGTTGAAAAAGTTGTCTTTAAAAATCCACGCCTGTGGGTGGAATAGTCGTTGAAAAAGTTGTCTTTAAAAATCCACGCCTGTGGGTGGAATAGTCGTTGAAAAAATTGTCTTTAAAAATCCACGCCTGTGGGTGGAATAGTCGTTGATTTCTTTTTTTTTTTTAATTCCACGCCAGTGGCTGCAATGGTCGTTGAAAAAATTGTCTTTAAAAATCCACGCCTGTGGGTGGAATAGTCGTTGAAAAAATTGTCTTTAAAAATCCACGGCTGTGGGTGGAATAGTCGTTGAAAAAAATTGTCTTTAAAAATCCACGGCTGTGGGTGGAATAGTCGTTGAAAAAATTGTCTTTAAAAATCCACGCCTGTGGGTGGAATAGTCGTTGAAAAAATTGTCTTTAAAAATCCACGCCTGTGGGTGGAATAGTCGTTGAAAAAATTGTCTTTAAAAATCCACGCCTGTGGGTGGAATAGTCGTTGAAAAAATTGTCTTTAAAAATCCACGCCTGTGGGTGGAATAGTCGTTGAAAAAATTGTCTTTAAAAATCCACGCCTGTGGGTGGAATAGTCGTTGAAAAAATTGTCTTTAAAAATCCACGCCTGTGGGTGGAATAGTCGTTGAAAAAATTGTCTTTAAAAATCCACGCCTGTGGGTGGAATAGTCGTTGAAAAAATTGTCTTTAAAAATCCACGCCTGTGGGTGGAATAGTCGTTGAAAAAATTGTCTTTAAAAATCCACGCCTGTGGGTGGAATAGTCGTTGAAAAAATTGTCTTTAAAAATCCACGCCTGTGGGTGGAATAGTCGTTGAAAAAATTGTCTTTAAAAATCCACGCCTGTGGGTGGAATAGTCGTTGAAAAATTGTCTTTAAAAATCCACGCCTGTGGGTGGAATAGTCGTTGAAAAAATTGTCTTTAAAAATCCACGCCTGTGGGTGGAATAGTCGTTGAAAAAATTGTCTTTAAAAATCCACGCCTGTGGGTGGAATAGTCGTTGAAAAAATTGTCTTTAAAAATCCACGCCTGTGGGTGGAATAGTCGTTGAAAAAATTGTCTTTAAAAATCCACGCCTGTGGGTGGAATAGTCGTTGAAAAATTGTCTTTAAAAATCCACGCCTGTGGGTGGAATAGTCGTTGAAAAAAATGTCTTTAAAAATCCACGCCTGTGGGTGGAATAGTCGTTGAAAAAATTGTCTTTAAAAATCCACGCCTGTGGGTGGAATAGTCGTTGAAAAAATTGTCTTTAAAAATCCACGCCTGTGGGTGGAATAGTCGTTGAAAAAATTGTCTTTAAAAATCCACGCCTGTGGGTGGAATAGTCGTTGAAAAAATTGTCTTTAAAAATCCACGCCTGTGGGTGGAATAGTTGTTGAAAAAATTGTATTTAAAAATCCACGCCTGTGGGTGGAATAGTTGTTGAAAAAATTCTATTTAAAAATCCACGCCTGTGGGTGGAATAGTTGTTGAAAAAATTGTCTTTAAAAATCCACGCATGTGGGTGAAATAGATGTTGAAAAAATTGTCTTTGAAAAATCCACGCCTGTGGGTGGAATAGTTGTTGAAAAAATTGTCTTTAAAAATCCACGCCTATGGGTGGAATAGATGTTGAAAAATCCACGCCTGTGGGTGGAAAGTCGTTGAAAAAATTGTCTTTAAAAATCCACGCCTGTGGGTGGAATAGTCGTTGAAAAAATTGTCTTTAAAAATCCACGTCTGTGGCTGCAATGATCGTTGAAAAAAATGTCTTTAAAAACCCAAGCCTGTTGCTGCAGTGGTCGTTGAAAAAATTGTCTTTAAAAATCCACGACTGGGGCTGCAATGGCCGTTGAAAAAATTGTCTTTAAAAATCCACGCCTCTGTGTGGAAAAGTCGTTGAAATATTTGTGCATTTAAAACATGTATTTAAATTGATATTAATTTCTTTTTGTTTTTCTCTACAGAATCTACAGCCATTGTATTTGATGTGGTACAACCTGTCGCAATTTTCTATGAAGACAAGTATCGTAATAAAATCGAAGAATGTTTGAAACGACGTAAACACCAACAAAAACCACCACATTTAATCTCGATTGATTCTGAAGAGAATCAACCCAATGTCAAATCTGATATGTTAAAGCAACCCGAACAACCGATTGACTTTGCCAGCTATAAGAGTGTGAAAATTGATGATACTAAAGATGAAATCGCTCTCTTGGCTTTAACATCTGGTTCAACTGGACCACCAAAAGTTGTACAACTTAGCCATGCCCATGTTATGCATGGCGCTACCATCTGGTGGGATAATGCTGAAAATTGGGAACATCTAAATGAGAATTCAGTGGTTTTCACATTTAGCCCCTTACGTTGGATAACTCAAATTCAGCTTATGCTGCAAGCTGTGCTTTTTGGAGTGCGACGGGTTAGTTCAAGTATAGCTTTGGGTAAACATGGTTTGGAATTGATGCGCAACTCTGGCCTTACCCATATATTTGCATCCCCTACATTTTATTATGATATTCTATTGCTATTGGACGAAAATGATACCGAAAGTTTCAGCACGCTTCGTAATATAATGTTGGGTGGCGAAACACCATCAAAGGTAGTCTATGAATTGTCAAAAAAGCATGCTGTCAATGCCAAGCATTATTATGGTTATGGCATGACCGAGATGGCTTCTGTTATTTGCTGTGATATGAAGATTAATGGTGGCAAATTACTGCCGGGCTATGAACTGCAAATACTCGATGATCAGTGGCAGCCTCTGGGTGTCAATCAACCTGGTCAAATTGCCCTAAGGCCACCACTTCCCTTAAAGGGTTATAAGTCTATGGATAATTCGGTATACTACAATGATAGAGGACTCTTTGTAAACGGTGACTATGGCTTTATGGATGAGGAAGGCAAGTTACATGTGTTGGCTAGATATAAGGATGTAATTAAATCCCATGGTGAAGTGGTAAGTGCAGATAGTTTCATTTGATTGTTATCACTTGCTAAATATTAACATCTCAACAAACACTTGCAGATTGTACCAAATACCTTGGAAGCTATTTTGCCCGATAGTATACCAGAAATCTATATTGCCCGTTTAGTTGGTTATCACAAAACACCGAATGATCCGAATCAAATTGGTGCTTGGTTTGTAGTATTACATCCAAATGTAACACTTAGCCAAGCTGAAATCTCAAAGAAAGTCATGGATACCTTAAAATTTCATCTTACACCCGCACAATTTGCAATTATCCAAGATGTGCACATAATCGATGCTATGCCTGTAACTTATTGTGGTAAACTTGATCGTTTGGCTTTACGTAAATTGGCGGCAACTAAATCATATAATGTTTTTATTAGTTGATTATATAAATATTGGCAATATTTTAATTTAGATTTTTAAGTGAATTAAATAAATTAATATAAATAATAAAACAAGTAAAAAGTAAGTTCGACCGGGCCGAATTTTTTATACCCTCCATCACAAAATATTCTTAGCAATAATCAGTTTCCTTGTCAAATTACAGCTAGTTCGATTAATAATTTTATCTAAAATCCTCAAAATACCGAAAATCGGGAAGTACCGTTATATTATGGCTATGTCAAAACATGGACATATCTTGACGATTTTTAGTGAAGAAGTTTCGTGACCACAGAGAACCTCAAATTTCAAATTACTGCTAGCTCGGTTGAAAATTTTAGCTAAAATCCTCAACATTCGGAAAATCGGAAAGTACCGTTATATGGGATCTGTATCAAAACATCGACCTATGTTGACGATTTTCCATTGAAAAGTTGAGTTGAGTTGACCACAGAGAATCTCGAATGTCAAATTACAGCAAGTTTGTTTAAACATTGTAGCTAAAATCATCAAAGTGTTGAAAATCGGGAGGTTGGGGCTATACACCTACATTTGGGAAAAATACAATCTGGTGCAAAAATATAGTATTCTAGCTCAATTATGGTGAACGCTAGAAAAAACCTAAAAAACAAAAAATTGAGATTTGACGGCGATTTATTTAAAAAGCTCTCCAGCGGTTTTCATATTTTTCTCAAAAAAAATATATTTTTTAAACGAGCGATTTTCATAGTACTTGCATATTTTTACAAAAATTTTGTATTTTCGCGTTTTTTTAAAAATACTTTCGCCTGTGGCGCTATTCCTCTTTCAGAAAGTTTTTGAATATTTTTACAAATTATGAAAATATGTTTGTAACAAGTAAAAAAGTGTCAGTCGGCTTTGCCGACAGATATATACCCTCAGCCTGTGTGGATTGAAATACTTTTTCCCAAAAAAAAAAATTATGTATTTAGGGGGATTTTCAAAATTTTGGCCGCATGAACCGACACAAGTATGGATAGGATTATAGCTCAAAAATTTGCGGGATATCCATAGATAGAGCTTTTTTATCACACTAGCCTACGAAAAACATAATATCGCTGTAAACAGGGCCACTTGGAAAATCTTCGGTAAAAATGTCCAAAGAATCCTCGAACAGACCTTTAGACAGACCACAAGAATTGGACAGATAGGGCCCAAATTGGAACATAAACTAAGTTGCGACAGTATTTAGAGATCCGAATTTTGGGCCAAATCGGTTGCTACGTCTATGAGAAGTCGCGCGTACCATTTTAGCGAATATTTGCAAACTATTGTGGAGAAATTACCGGAAGGAGTGGACCTATAAGCACCACCTTCGAATTTCATCTAATATTCGAAGAAATATTACAATGTCCAAAGTGTGGACGAACGCAGTATTTGGTTCGAACTCTCCAGCCACTACATATGGTGCCATAGGGGTTTTTTTACAACTTTCGGGCTGTTTTCTCAGAAAGTATGCACTTGCACTTGAAAAACTTTTACTGTCGTAATTGATGCAGCGAACGTAAGTTGCTTCAACAAAAATCAAAGTGATTCGAGAGCAGCTCTTAAAGTGAATTTATCCAAAATTTTGTGTGGGAGGTACCCAAAGGAGTCGACAAATATAGTCCATATTCGAACCTGACCTATATGTGGTAGATATATTAGGATGTGTAAAGTTTGGTCCAAGTTTGGTCCATCGGTCACTCCCATCAAGAGTTATCGCGCGCACAATTTTTTCCGAACATTTTTGAATTTTGTGGGGGAGGTACCTGAAGGAGTGGACCGTGCACAAAATATTACGAAGGCCATATTTTGGACCGAATCTGTAGATTCGTTCGAGAGTTATCTTGCGCTCCAACCACTACACACGGTGTCATAGGGGTTTTTGTAACTTCCAGGCTATTTTTTCAGGAAGTATGTACTTGCCCCTGATGAAACTTGTACCGTCGAATGGGTGGCAGTGCATACATGTTGCTACAACAAAAATCAAAACCATTCGAGAGCAGGTTCTAAAGTGAACTTTTCCGAAATTTTGTGTAGAAGGTACCCGAAGGAGTGGATCGATTGACCCATATTGGAGCCTCATCTAAGTCTGGTAATTTCATGATGTGCAAAGTATGAACCAAATCGGTTACTTCCTTCAAGAGTTATCGTGCGCACAAATTTTCCGAACTTTTGTGGGGGAGGTACCGGAAGGAGTGGACCGATATAACCCATCTTCGAACTTAAACTAATTTTGCACAAAATATTACGACAGCCAAATTTTGGACCGAATCAGTTAATCCGTTCGAGAGTTATCGTGAGCTCCATCCAGCCAGACAGACGGACGGACATGGCTAAATCAACTCCAAATTGTCTGAAACACATTTCGTCCAAACAAACTTGGGGTCTAAAAACATTATATACATACGTTAGCATAAATTCTGAGGGTATAAAAATCGAGAAATTTTTACAAAACTACTAGCTGACCCGGGTCCGCGTTGCTGGCCCTTTGTTTGGTTCTCCATGTAAACCCTTATTGGAGGGTATATTTTTTATCATTCTGTTTATATATAGCACATCGTAGGAGACTTTATAAAGAGTATACATTCTTGATCAGCATAAAATTCTAAGTTCCTCTATTCGTCCGACTGAATGTTGAAATCAAGATACAGCTCGCAAAACCTGATATATATATATATATATATATATATATATATGTATGTCCAACGGCAATTTTAAAGACGGTAAAATAATTCCACTTTGACCCCATTCTTAAAATTATTTGGACCTGATTTAAGGATATTTCTCGAAAATCGGTATTTTTCTCAAGAAATATTAAGCCTGCAATGCACTTTGTACATACCGGTTAAAACGAGGACTTCATACAGGCTGTGGCAATTTCGAGGCGCTGTTCTCAAAATTTTCACTACGTCAAACGCAAAATGGGTTGCCACCACTTTGCTTAAATTTTCATAGCATCTCTCAATCAAGTTGAGCGCCTACGCCAAATAATTTATCGGCGTCAATTTTAAGTCAATCCGCCATTGGTTTCATTTGAAAAACATATGACCGCAAATGTAAACAAAGCAGTAACATTAAAAAATTAATTTTCAATTTCAGCATGTCTTTTATTGTACCGTGATAACTTAAAATTTATGTGCGTCCGTTCTAAAACTTGTAATCACGCTACAGGTCTAAATTTCGATTGGATCGTGCTCATGGGGGTCCCTGCGAGGAAAAAGCCTATTGTGTTTGATGATGGTCGGATAATACACAGGGGTCGGAATAGACAAACAACTTATGTGGAGAAAAATTTTTTTATTCATATGCGATTATTTCCATTTCTCCTAGGGGTGTTTCAAAGTGTGTCAATGAAAGAAGAGAACATAGCCTTTATAATAATGCGAAGTAGGTTGGAGTAGGTTGTTAACCAATTTTTCATTTTTGGGCTTTAAATTGTAATGACGAACATCACAGGTTTGGATGGAGTACTTCCAAAAGCAAAGCCTTTTACACTGATGTAATGTGTGTTGGCGAAAGTGCTTATAGAAGCAACCTTTCCTTCAGAAAGTGTCTATAGAAGCAACCTTTCTTTCAGAAAGTGTTTATAGAAGCAACCTTTCTTTCAGAAAGTGTCTATAGAAGCAACCTTTCTTTCAGAAAGTGCCTATAGAAGCATCCTTTCTTTCAGAAAGTGTCTATAGAAGCAACCTTTCTTTCAGAAAGTGTCTATAGAAGAACCCTTTCTTTCAGAAAGATACTATAGAAGCTCCCTTTCTTTCAGAAAGTGTCTATAGAAGAACCCTTTCTTTCAGAAAGATACTATAGAAGCTCCCTTTCTTTCAGAAAGTGTCTATAGAAGAATCCTTTTTTCAGAAAGTGTCTATAGAAGCATCCTTTCATTCAGAAAGTCTCTATAGAAGCATCCTTTCTTTCAGAAGGTGTCTATAGAAGCATGCTTTCTTTCAGAAAGAGACTATAGAAGCACCCTTTCCTTCAAAAAGGGACCAAAAAAGCAACCCTTCTTTCAGAAAGGGACTATAGAAACAGCCTTTATTTCCGAAAGGGACTATAGAAGCACCTTTTCTTTCAACAAGTCACTTTAGAAGCATCATTTATTTCAGAAAGGGACAATAGAAGCACTATTTATTTCAGAAAGGGACTATAGAAGCCCCCTTTCTTTCTGAAAGGGACTGCAGAAGCACCCTTTGTTTCAAAAACCAACTATAGAAGCATCCTTTATTTCAGAAAGGGACTATAGAAGCCCCCTTTCTTTCTGAAAGGGACTATAGAAGACCCCTTTTTTTCTTTCAGAAAGCGACTATAGCAGCACACTTTCTTCCAGAAAGGGACTACCCTTTCGTTCAGAAACAGACTGTAAAGCACCCTTTCCTTCAGAAACGGACTATAGAAACGCCTATTCTATATAATAGAATACAGCCTGATAATGAAAACGCAAATATCAACATCAAAAATAGTTTTATTTTTTCTTAAGTGATCTACAGAATGACTTACAGCCTGTTATCGTATACGAGTGAAACACACCCAAACTTTAAGGGCCTGTTTCACTATTTCGAAAGAAAATGAATGTGAATGAAAAATACCTAAACTCGTTTATGATTTTCAAATTTTGTATTTGTTTTGAAGCTAAAACAAGGTCAATATTATCATGAAAACAAAACTTTAGGTGTTTTTCGTTCGCATTCAGTCCTATAGTTTTCGAAATATTGTTTCGTTTGCTTTTGCTTCAAGACAAAAAACAAATTTTAAAAACACTCGAGTTTGTTAATATTTCTTACGCATTCATTTCTTAACGACCCAGCAAACCAATCGTACCGACATCTTAACGAAATCGGAACAAAATTCGGACGATACGTCCGATGTCTGATCCGAAATCGTAACGATATCTTAACGAAAGTTGTATGAAGTGGTTGACATAATTTCGGAACGAAATATCGGAACGACATCGTATCGATTTCGATCCGATTTCGTAACGAAATCTGAAGAAAATCCTTTGGAAATTCGGAAATGAAATTTCTTTCCGACATTCGTTCCGAAATCGGAACGAAATCGGTAAAAAATCTGAACTATTTCCGCTCCGAAAAATCGTTTAGAAATCGTAACGAAATCTGAACGACGTTGCTTCCGAAATTGATCAGACGTGTCGGACATCCGACATTTGGTTTGCTGGGGACATACATAAACAGGCTGTTATACACTTTTACATGCCCTCAAAGTAATTGTTGAAGCACTTCATCCACATTTGAGACACATCGAAAAAGTTGTTCTGGCGAGGAAAATCGGTGACCACGCCTCTTTTTCTTGATGTGTGGGAATAAACAGAAGTCATTGGGTGCCAAGTCACAGCTGTAGGACGGATGATCCACCAATTCCACGTTTTGGCCAGTCAAAAAGAAGGCGCTGATTTGAATTGATGTGTGATGTCTTCTTTTATCTTCTTTCAGCGAACAAATTGTAGTGTACCACTCAGAATTAACCGTCCTACGTTCCTCAAGTCGTATAGTAGCCACATAGTTCAGCCGAAGAAACAGGCGACCATTTTCTTGAAAGTACATCCCTCACCAACTACTTTTTTGGGATTTGGCTCATCTTCGAAGACACACATGGTCGATTCCTGTTTTGTTTCGGACTCCTAAGTATAGATTCAAGATTCGTCGCCTGTGACGATCTTATAAACGTCGTTTGTAGCACCGCGATCTTCTTTATTCACAATTTCTTTGCACCAATCTGCAAGAGCCTTTTTTGAGCAATTGCCCAGTTTTGCCGCGTCTGACGTAAAAAAATCCATTTTTGTGGCCAGGTC
>NW_027412435.1:0-10000 GCF_047663935.1 Musca autumnalis
AAATTCCTCGCCTGTTGGTCCTTGAAAAAATATTCTTTAAAAAAATCCCCGCCTGCTGGTCCTTGGAAAAATATTCTTTAAAAAATTCCACAGCTGATGGTCTTTGAAAAAATATTTTTTAAAAAGTTCCACGTCTGATGGTCTTTGAAGAAATATTCTTTAAAAAATTCCACGCCTACTGGTCCTTGAAAAAATATTCTTTAAAAAATTCCACGCCTATTGGTCCTTGAAAAAATATTCTTTTAAAAATCCACGCCGGTTTGTGCATGAAAAAGTATTCTTTAAAAAATTCCACGCCTATTGGTCCTTGAAAAAATATTCTTTAAAAAATTCCACGCCAATTGGTCCTTGAAAAAATATTCTTTAAAAAATTCCACTCCTTGAAAAATTATTCTTTAAAAAAAAATCCACTTCTTGAAAAAATATTCTTTAAAAAATTCCACGCCTATTGGTCCTTGAAAAAATATTCTTTAAAAAATTCCACGCCTATTGGTCCTTGAAAAAATATTCTTAAAAAAAATCCACGCCTATTGGTCCTTGAAAAAATATTCTTTAAAAAACTCCACTCCTTGAAAAATTATTCTTTAAAAAATCCACTTCTTGAAAAAATATTCTTTAAAAAATTCCACGCCTATCGGTCCTTGAAAAAATATTCTTTAAAAAATTCCACGCCTATTGGTCCTTGAAAAAATATTCTTTAAAAAATTCCACGCCTATCGGTCCTTGAAAAAATATTCTTTAAAAAATTCCACTCCTTGAAAAATTATTCTTTAAAAAAAAATCCACTTCTTGAAAAAATATTCTTTAAAAAATTCCACGCCTATTGGTCCTTGAAAAAATATTCTTTAAAAAATTCCACGCCTATTGGTCCTTGAAAAAATATTCTTAAAAAAATCCACGCCTATTGGTCCTTGAAAAAATATTCTTTAAAAAACTCCACTCCTTGAAAAATTATTCTTTAAAAAATCCACTTCTTGAAAAAATATTCTTTAAAAAATTCCACGCCTATCGGTCCTTGAAAAAATATTCTTTAAAAAATTCCACGCCTATCGGTCCTTGAAAAAATATTCTTTAAAAAAATCCACGCCTGTTGGTCCTTGAAAAAATATTCTTAAAAAAATTCTACTCCTTGAAAAATTATTCTTTAAAAAAAATCCACTTCTTGAAAAAATATTCTTTAAAAAAATTCTACTCCTTGAAAAATTATTCTTTAAAAAAAATCCACTTCTTGAAAAAATATTCTTTAAAAAAATTCCACTCCTTGAAAAATATTCTTTAAAAAAATCCACTTCTTGAAAAATATTCTTTAAAAATTCCACGCCTATTGGTCCTTGAAACAAGTAAAAAAGAGTCAGTCGGCTTTGCCGACTGATATATACCCTCAGCCAATGTGAAGTGAAACTATCACCTTCGGACAGATCGAATGTATTTAAGGTCTCTTCAGAATTTTGTGGCCCTTTTCCGACATTTGAACTTGTCGACAAAAATGTGGATTAGTAGTTAACTGCACTAAGACACAAATGTTGAACCTTTGTGGGGGAGGTACCTTTAGAAGGACCGATATGGGTCATTTTAGAAGTTAAATTAAATTTTGACAAAATATTAGGAGATCCAAATTATAGACCAAATTGGTTGCCCCATTCAAGTGATATCGTCCTAGAAATTGTCGACCGGTATTGCCCCATGAAACTAAGTTTGGATATAATATGACGAAGACCAAATGTTGGACCAAATCGGTTGAACAGTTCGAGAGTTATAGGGATTTTTGTAACCTTTCGGGCTGTTTTCCTAAGAAATATGGACATGCCCCTGAAAAAACTTTTACCGTCGTAATGGAGGAAGTGAATGCAAATCGTTTCAACAAAAATAAAAGTGCACTTATCCGAAATTGTGTGTGTGAGGTACCAGAGGGAGTAGACAAATATAGTCCATATTCGAACCTGATCTATATCTGGTAGATATATTAGGATGTGCAAAGTATGGATTACATCGGTCACTCCCTTTAAGAGTTATCGTGCGCACAATTTTTCCGAACATTTTTGAACTTTTGTGGGGGAGGTACCTGAAGGAGTGGACCGATATGGCTTGTCTTCGAACTTAAACTATGTTTGGACACAATATTACGGAGGCCAAAATTTGGACCGAATCGGCACATCCGTTCGAGAGTTATCTTGCGCTCCATTCACTACACACGGTGTTATAGGGGCTTTTTGCACCTTTCAGGCTATTTTCTCAGGAAGAATGGACTTGCCCCTGATGAAACTTGCACCGCCGTATGGTGGGCAACGAATACAAGTTGTTGCAACAAAAATCAAAGCGATTCGAGAGCAGGTCCTAATCTGAACTTATCTGAAATTTTGTGTGGGAGGTACCCGAAGGAGTGGACCGATTGAGTCCATTTTGGAATTTCATCTATGTTTAGTAGAAATTTCACTATGTGCAAAGTATGGATCAAATCGGTTACTTCCTTCAAGAGTTATCGTGCGCTCAAATTTTCCGAACATTTTCGAACTTTTGTGGGGGAGGTACCGGAAGGAGTGGACCGATATAGCCCATCTTCGAACTTAAACTAAGTTTGGACAAAATATTACGAAAGCCAAATGTTGGACCGAATCGGCAGATCCGTTCGAGAGTTATCTTGCGCTCCAACCACTAACACGGTGTCATAGGGTTTTTTGTAACTTTCAGGCCCATTTTCTCAGGAAGTATGGACTTGCCCCTAATGAAACTTGCAGCGTCGTATAGAGGACAGCGAATACAACTGGACAAAATATTTCGATACCCAAAATTTGAACCCAATCGATTGATCCGTTCGAGAGTTATCGTGCGCACCAGCCAGCCAGACAGACGGACAGACAGACAGACAGACAGACGGACGGACATTGCTAGATCTACTCAAAATTGTCTGAAACGGATATCATACAAACATACTTGGGGTCTAAAACCATTATTTCGATGAGGCACATTTTTGGTCGTATCAAAGTGTAAATACCCTCTTTAGCCTAAAGGCTGAGGGTATAAAAATATTCTTTAAAAAATTCCAAGCCTATTGGTCCTTGAAAAAATATTCTTTAAAAAATTCCACGCCTATTGGTCCTTGAAAAAATATTCTTTAAAAAATTCCACGCCTATTGGTCCTTGAAAAAATACTCTAAAAAATTCCACTCTTTGAAAAAATATTCTTTAAAAAATTCCACTCTTTGAAAAAAAATTCTTTAAAAAATTCCACTCTTTGAAAAAAAATTCTTTAAAAAATTCCACGCCTGTTGGTCCTTGAAAATAATATTCTTTAAAAAATTTCACGCCTGTTGGTCCTTGAAAATAATATTCTTTAAAAAATTTCACGCCTGTTGCTCCTTGAAAAAATACTCTTTGAAAAATTCCACGCCTGTTGGTCCTTAAAAAAATATTCTTTAAAAAAAATCCACGCCTGTTGGTCCTTGAAAAAATATTCTTTGAAAAATTCCACGCCTGTTGGTCCTTGAAAAAAATATTCTTTAAAAAATTCCACAACTGTTGGTTCTTGAAAAAATATTCTTTGAAAAATTTCACGCCTGTTGGTCCTTGAAAAATATTCTTTAAAAAAATCCACGCCTGTTGGTCCTTGAAAAAATATTCTTTGAAAAATTCCACGCCTGTTGGTCCTTGAAAAAAATATTCTTTAAAAAATTCCACAACTGTTGGTTCTTGAAAAAATATTCTTTAAAAAATTCCACAACTGTTGGTTCTTGAAAAATTATTCTTTAAAAAAGTCCACGCCTGTTGGTCATTGAAAAATTATTCTTTAAAATATTCCACGTCTGTTCGTCCTTGAAAAAATATTCTTTAAAAAATCTAAAAATTTCATACTTCTTTCATATACACAGCATTGTCGGTATCCTTTGTATATACAAGTGACTCTTAGACAACTAAATACGCTTATCAGAAAGTGAAAAAATTTATTTTTTTACATGAAAAATTAATAAAAAAGTCAAATATTTGATAGAATTTCCTGCCCTTAAAATAGATGAAACCCGTGTTTAAAGGACCACTCGACTCGAATCAATTCCAACACCACTTAATTCCTCAACAATTCGACAACAACTCATGTGAATTTTGTCACATAAATGCCAAAGAGAAAAAAACACAACAAAATTTTACAAATATTAAAACGAAAACAAACAAATAAAAATTAAACAAATGAACAAAAACACAAAAAACAACAAAAACTAACACAAACAAACTTCAAACCACTGGTGGTGTTAATATTTGTAAAAAAAACGCCAGCCAGCATCAACCAAACCAAGAACGACACCAATCACATCTAACAAACAGGAGAACGAAAAAAATATGTTTTCATGCAAATTATTTGTTCCTCTCCCTTTCCGCATCCGTCAAACAAATGGAAAATGTCAATAAAACACACAAAACAAATACCATTTAATGGAAAACAACAAACTTTGGCCAAGCATAGCACAGCAGCCAGCACCAGATGATTCGGATGGATTTTTTTAGATTCAACTTTCAGGAGGAACAGTGGTTAGGTTCCTTTTTAAATTAAGAACAACAAATTTTAAAAATTCGGAGATTATAATTTTGTTGCAGCCCCACACCGAAAACAGTCACTTCTGCGACACTACTTTTCTGATATATCGGGTTAACTTTTAAACTGAAAATTACAAATCTTTTTGTATACTTTATATTATTTTGGATTTACTGCTAGTATGAATTAATGGGTCTATATTTACTTAGGTTAATTGCCTGGTCAAGCCAGACATGTAGTCAAATCCTGGATAAGCTCAAAGAGAACTTGACCGGTGCTTACTAGCTTTATGGATTATAATTTTGGCATAGTCTAAAGGCCTTAATTCCTAAGATAATGGGCCAAAAGTTCTAAGCACTTTTCTCCGCCCAAAAAGATAAATGGGAAAATGTGTCATGTCATGGCTGACATGACATTAAAACAGAGAAACAGCAAAAACAAGCGTAATATTTAAAATTCGTTTATTTTGCATTTTTCTTGTCGCTGTTTTGTTTATTTTTTTTGCCTGCGAAAATAGAAATGTGTGAAAATAATAACACACTAATGCACTCAAGACACGTTTTATCCTTCTTTTGTTGTTTTCGCATTTTCATAGCATCTCCTTTTTTCGGTCTGTACAATTCATAGCAACGCAAAAAAGAGACACACACAAAGAGTAACAAATGAAGTGACAGACTGAAAGAACAATTGCAACAAATCACTGACAATGACAACACTTGAGTGTTGCCTTGTTTTACACTTGTGAATAGAACAAGAGAGGCGACGAAGAACAACAAGTATGAGCGAGAAGGAGCAAAGGAAACATCATCACAGCAAACAGTAGCCAGATATTCGTAGTCAAATGTTGAAGGTAGAAGGATGAAAGAAAAGTGTCATTAAGTGCCTTCTTGTCACACAGTAAAATTGTCCATTAAGTAGTGCTATTTTTTTTTGAAGGTTATGCAATGCATTTAAACGCATAAAATGTAAAAGGGAACAGAATATATACATATTTCCTTTTAGAGAAATACATACATCGAATAACTTCGTCGAAGTCGAAGCAGCAACTTTCTTTCTGAAAGAAAGGGTCCAGAAGGGTGTATAGAAGCACAGCCTTTCTTTCAGAAAGGGTCAATAGAAGCAGCCTTTCTTTCAGAAAGGGTCAATAGAAGCAGCCTTTCTTTCAGAAAGGGTCTATAGAAGCACCCTTTCTTTCAGAGAAGATTTATAGAAGCACCCTTTCATTCAGAAAGGGTCTATAGAAGCAGGCTTTCTTTCATAAAGGGTAAATACAAGCAGCGTTTCTTTCAGAAAGGGTCAATAGAAGCACCCTTTCATTCAGAAAGGTCTATAGAAGCAGGCTTTCTTTCATAAAGGGTCAATACAAGCAGCCAACCAGCCTAACAGAAAAGTTTATAGAAGCAGCCTTTCTTTCAGAAAGGATCTATAGAGGCACCCTTTCTTTCAGAAAAGATCTATAGAGTAACTCTTTCATTCAGAAAGGATCTATAGAGTCACACTTTCATTCAGAAAGGGTCTATAGAAGCACCCCTTCTTTCAGAAAAGGTCTATAGAAGCGTATGGATGTATGGAGGTACCCTTTCTTTCAGAAAGGATCTTTAGAGTCACCCTTTCATTCAGAAAGGTTCTATCGAAGCACCTCTTCTTTCAGAAAGGGTCTATAGAAGCACCCTTTCATTCAGAAAGGGTCCATAGAAGCACCTTTTCTTTCAAAAAGGATCTATAGAAGCGCCGTTTCTTTCAGAAAGGATCTTAGAGGCACTATTTCTTTCAGAAAGGATGTATAGAGGCACCCTTTCTTTCAGAAAGGATCTATAGAGGCACCCTTTCTTTCAGAAAGGATCTATAGAGGCACCATTTCTTTCAGAAAGGATCTATAGAGGCACCATTTCTTTCAGAAAGGATGTATAGAGGCACCCTTTCTTTCAGAAAGGATCTATAGAGGCACCCTTTCTTTCAGAAAGGATCTATAGAGGCACCATTTCTTTCAGAAGGGATCTATAGAGACACCCTTTCTTTCAGATAGGATCTATAGATGCACCCTTTCTTTCAGAAAAGGTCTGTAGAAGCATCTTTGCTTTCAGAAAAGGTCTGTAGAAGCACCCTTTCTTTCAGAAAGGATCTATAGATGCACCCTTTCTTTCAGAAAAGGTCTGTAGAAGCATCTTTGCTTTCAGAAAAGGTCTGTAGAAGCACCCTTTCTTTCAGAAAGGATCTATAGAAGCACCCTTTCTTTCAGAAAGGATCTATAGAAGCACCCTTTCTTTCAGAAAGGATCTATAGAAGCACCCTTTCTTTCAGAAAGGATCTATAGAAGCACCCTTTCTTTCAGAAAGGATCTATAGAAGCACCCTTTCTTTCAGAAAGGATCTATAGAAGCACCCTTTCTTTCAGAAAGGATCTATAGAAGCACCCTTTCTTTCAGAAAGGATCTATAGAAGCACCCTTTCTTTCAGAAAGGATCTATAGAAGCACCCTTTCTTTCAGAAAGGATCTATAGAAGCACCCTTTCTTTCAGAAAGGATCTATAGAAGCACCCTTTCTTTCAGAAAGGATCTATAGAAGCACCCTTTCTTTCAGAAAGGATCTATAGAAGCACCCTTTCTTTCAGAAAGGATCTATAGAAGCACCCTTTCTTTCAGAAAGGATCTATAGAAGCACCCTTTCTTTCAGAAAGGATCTATAGAAGCACCCTTTCTTTCAGAAAGGATCTATAGAAGCACCCTTTCTTTCAGAAAGGATCTATAGAAGCACCCTTTCTTTCAGAAAGGATCTATAGAAGCACCCTTTCTTTCAGAAAGGATCTATAGAAGCACCCTTTCTTTCAGAAAGGATCTATAGAAGCACCCTTTCTTTCAGAAAGGATCTATAGAAGCACCCTTTCTTTCAGAAAGGATCTATAGAAGCACCCTTTCTTTCAGAAAGGATCTATAGAAGCACCCTTTCTTTCAGAAAGGATCTATAGAAGCACCCTTTCTTTCAGAAAGGATCTATAGAAGCACCCTTTCTTTCAGAAAGGATCTATAGAAGCACCCTTTCTTTCAGAAAGGATCTATAGAAGCACCCTTTCTTTCAGAAAGGATCTATAGAAGCACCCTTTCTTTCAGAAAGGATCTATAGAAGCACCCTTTCTTTCAGAAAGGATCTATAGAAGCACCCTTTCTTTCAGAAAGGATCTATAGAAGCACCCTTTCTTTCAGAAAGGATCTATAGAAGCACCCTTTCTTTCAGAAAGGATCTATAGAAGCACCCTTTCTTTCAGAAAGGATCTATAGAAGCACCCTTTCTTTCAGAAAGGATCTATAGAAGCACCTTTCTTTCAGAAAGGATCTATAGAAGCACCCTTTCTTTCAGAAAGGATCTATAGAAGCACCCTTTCTTTCAGAAAGGATCTATAGAAGCACCCTTTCTTTCAGAAAGGATCTATAGAAGCACCCTTTCTTTCAGAAAGGATCTATAGAAGCACCCTTTCTTTCAGAAAGGATCTATAGAAGCACCCTTTCTTTCAGAAAGGATCTATAGAAGCACCCTTTCTTTCAGAAAGGATCTATAGAAGCACCCTTTCTTTCAGAAAGGATCTATAGAAGCACCCTTTCTTTCAGAAAGGATCTATAGAAGCACCCTTTCTTTCAGAAAGGATCTATAGAAGCACCCTTTCTTTCAGAAAGGATCTATAGAAGCACCCTTTCTTTCAGAAAGGATCTATAGAAGCACCCTTTCTTTCAGAAAGGATCTATAGAAGCACCCTTTCTTTCAGAAAGGATCTATAGAAGCACCCTTTCTTTCAGAAAGGATCTATAGAAGCACCCTTTCTTTCAGAAAGGATCTATAGAAGCACCCTTTCTTTCAGAAAGGATCTATAGAAGCACCCTTTCTTTCAGAAAGGATCTATAGAAGCACCCTTTCTTTCAGAAAGGATCTATAGAAGCACCCTTTCTTTCAGAAAGGATCTATAGAAGCACCCTTTCTTTCAGAAAGGATCTATAGAAGCACCCTTTCTTTCAGAAAGGATCTATAGAAGCACCCTTTCTTTCAGAAAGGATCTATAGAAGCACCCTTTCTTTCAGAAAGGATCTATAGAAGCACCCTTTCTTTCAGAAAGGATCTATAGAAGCACCCTTTCTTTCAGAAAGGATCTATAGAAGCACCCTTTCTTTCAGAAAGGATCTATAGAAGCACCCTTTCTTTCAGAAAGGATCTATAGAAGCACCCTTTCTTTCAGAAAGGATCTATAGAAGCACCCTTTCTTTCAGAAAGGATCTATAGAAGCACCCTTTCTTTCAGAAAGGATCTATAGAAGCACCCTTTCTTTCAGAAAGGATCTATAGAAGCACCCTTTCTTTCAGAAAGGATCTATAGAAGCACCCTTTCTTTCAGAAAGGATCTATAGAAGCACCCTTTCTTTCAGAAAGGATCTATAGAAGCACCCTTTCTTTCAGAAAGGATCTATAGAAGCACCCTTTCTTTCAGAAAGGATCTATAGAAGCACCCTTTCTTTCAGAAAGGATCTATAGAAGCACCCTTTCTTTCAGAAAGGATCTATAGAAGCACCCTTTCTTTCAGAAAGGATCTATAGAAGCACCCTTTCTTTCAGAAAGGATCTATAGAAGCACCCTTTCTTTCAGAAAGGATCTATAGAAGCACCCTTTCTTTCAGAAAGGATCTATAGAAGCACCCTTTCTTTCAGAAAGGATCTATAGAAGCACCCTTTCTTTCAGAAAGGATCTATAGAAGCACCCTTTCTTTCAGAAAGGATCTATAGAAGCACCCTTTCTTTCAGAAAGGATCTATAGAAGCACCCTTTCTTTCAGAAAGGATCTATAGAAGCACCCTTTCTTTCAGAAAGGATCTATAGAAGCACCCTTTCTTTCAGAAAGGATCTATAGAAGCACCCTTTCTTTCAGAAAGGATCTATAGAAGCACCCTTTCTTTCAGAAAGGATCTATAGAAGCACCCTTTCTTTCAGAAAGGATCTATAGAAGCACCCTTTCTTTCAGAAAGGATCTATAGAAGCACCCTTTCTTTCAGAAAGGATCTATAGAAGCACCCTTTCTTTCAGAAAGGATCTATAGAAGCACCCTTTCTTTCAGAAAGGATCTATAGAAGCACCCTTTCTTTCAGAAAGGATCTATAGAAGCACCCTTTCTTTCAGAAAGGATCTATAGAAGCACCCTTTCTTTCAGAAAGGATCTATAGAAGCACCCTTTCTTTCAGAAAGGATCTATAGAAGCACCCTTTCTTTCAGAAAGGATCTATAGAAGCACCCTTTCTTTCAGAAAGGATCTATAGAAGCACCCTTTCTTTCAGAAAGGATCTATAGAAGCACCCTTTCCTTTCAGAAAGGATCTATAGAAGCAGCCTTTCTTTCAGAAAGGATCTATAGAAGCAGCCTTTCTTTCAGAAAGGATCTATAGAAGCACCCTTTCTTTCAGAAAGGATCTATAGAAGCACCCTTTCTTTCAGAAAGGATCTATAGAA
>NW_027412436.1:0-10000 GCF_047663935.1 Musca autumnalis
AAGTAAATCCAAGGAGAACAGTATAATTGCCGAAGGAGTGAAATATATCCAACAATAAGAAATTATGCAGCAAAAGCGGGAAAAGACAACCCAGAAACTGTAACCAAATAACGATAGCAATCAGACAAAAAAAAAAACCAAATAGTGCAAAACAGCAAAAAACTTATTACCGTCACTAAGAATTTCGAAATGTACTTTTGTACAAAGCTCCGTATTAACTTGAAAATAAAACCACTTTTTTTGAGCAAAAGAAAAAAAATCAATTTCTTATGGGTCACAGTTTATATATATTGATTACTGCAAGGTTAGATGAAAATGAGCTGAAACCTTTTGAAATGCCCCCTTTTGTAACCTCAGCCATCTCAGTAGCACCAATTGCTGACTAACCAATACAAAAGAATCCTTCCAAGATTCAACATGGCTCCTTCAACACAAATGTGTTAATGCAACATTTAAAACCAGAGCGTCAATGTATTTGAATCGGCACAAAATAGCGAGAACAAAACCAGCGAATACTAAAAACTATTCACCACCTCATCAAGGGGAAATTATAGCAGTTATACCGAATCGAAATCAACTAACATTCACTTAAATTGTACTCCAAAGTACCCATTGGATCCATTGAAATAATTATCACATATACCGAATTAAGTGAAAACAAAAAAAAAAGCGTTAAAATAAATTTAAATCCTAAGAAAAAGAATTTAAAACTTGAAAAAAAAGGAAAAAAAAACAAACCGACCCATTGGGGATTTGAACCTGGGTCGCCGGATCCGCAGCGAGACGCTTTACCTCTACGCTATCGCAAGCCTGGCTCTACGCGGTTTTAAATGTGTAATAGAGTCAATGTGCATTGAATGTCAATCCCAGCTCAAAACACTAAGTCTAAAGAACCCAATCAGAATCAGAAAAGAGACATGTTACAGAATTCTATAAATAGAGCCACATATGCGAACGGATGCAAACTGCATAACATAGCGAGAAGAGTGACTTAACATTTTGTTAAATACATGAAGTAACCAGGGCGTCCAAACTCATATCATTAGTGTGCCAAAAACCAATAAGAAAAACAAAGAAAACACCAGGAGATCTACATGCGCCACTATATATACCCCCTGCCAAGATCAAACTTAACGGACCAAAAGGCGGTAAGGTTGATACCGCATGTAGATCCAAAATCCAAAAATTACTGGCGCATATCTTTTGCATGGTATGTGCCAATAAACTTTCCTTGAAGGTCTTCTAATTCGTAGTAGCAGTTACCACATTTCCTACGAACTCTACATTTGATAAACGTCGGTGCCAGTTTCGCATTAAAGCCCTTCTCGAAGTTGCTTTGACTGAAGTTGCGTCGGAAAACTTCCTGGCCAACGTCATAAGAAACTTGTCGCGACCTTAGATTGTACTGCTTTTCATTTCGCTCTTGTTGCCTCTTCATCACCTGTACAGCCTTTGATCTAACAACGTCGAATGTATCAGATCTATTAAAACTGATGGATCTGTCTTCTAGAACATCAAGCTTTCTCAACATTTGGTAGGTAGATGCATTGGTAACCATGTGTTGACCGAATGCCATAAAATAGGGAGATGTTCCTATTGCAGAATGTACAGTAGAACGCAATGCACAGGATATATGACTCAATTTTTCATCCCAGTCCTTCTGGTCTGGGCTTACATACGCTTTTATGGCAGAAATAATAGATCGATTTACTCTTTCAGACGCATTCGCCGGTGGCGAATGGACTGCGGTATATATATGCGAAACTTTGTACGAATTGAGAAGCTCATTAAACTTTTTAGCACGGAATTGAGTACCATTATCAGATATAACAGACTCTGGAACACCAAAGGTGTGGAACAATTCTTCTTCCAAGTATCTAACAACAACATCAGCTGTGAACTTTTTGACTGGTCTAAGAAAGACGAATTTCGAAAAATGATCCAAGACAATAAAGATACCTATGTTGCCAGATCGGGATCTAGGATAAGGTCCTATAAAGTCGACGTATAAGCGTTGAAAGAACCTTTGTGTTGTGCCAAAATCTCCGATAGGAGGTCGCATAACAACATTTGGATGTTTTGTACTCTTGCATATGTCGCATGAGTTTATGTAATTTTTCACGTCAGGTACTAGGTTTGGCCAGTAGTAATACCGTCTAATTCTTTCTACTGTTTTGTTGATGCCACTGTGAGCTGATAATGGGTCATCATGGTGTTTCTGCAGAACCTCCGGGACTAAACCCTTTGGAATCCACAACTTCCATGCCATATCATCTCTCAACTGTTCGCCAACAACATGCTCTGTCCTTCTATACAAAAATCCATCGATGACCTTAAGATCTGGAGTGGCTTCGATATTATTTTCAACTCTTTTCAATAAATCTTTGTAATCATCAGAAGAGAAATGTTCGGATTGAAAGTCAACAAAAACACCACGCTCATCTCCTACCTCAAACAGAAATTCCACCTCAGATAAGTCATCAGTGTTGGTACGCGAAAGCGCATCAGGAACTATGTTTTGCGACCCTTTTCTATGCTGTATTTTGAACCGATACCCCTGAAGTTTCAAAGCCCATCTAGCCAGCCTTGTGCTTAAATCAGTCTGGGACATGAGCCACTTAAGAGAAGCGTGATCAGTGATCACCGTGAACTCATGTCCCTCGACATAAGCCCTGAACTTTTTAATGCATAGCATTGCTGCTAAGCATTCCTGTTCGGTGACACTATAGTTACGTTGGGCTTGATTGAGTTTCTTCGACATAAATGCTATCGGAAACTCATCACCCTCCGCATTCTTTTGCACCAAAACTCCTCCTATTCCTGTTTTGCTTGCATCACAGTGTATGAAAAACGGCTGTGAGAAGTCGGGACTATGCAAAACAGGGGCTGAGCTAAGAATGGTCTTTAAATCTTCAAAGGCTTTTTGGGCCTCATTAGTCCAAATAAACCTTCGATTAGTTTTTAGCAAATCTGTTAATGGGCTCGAAATGGCAGCATAGTTCCTGATGAACTTTCGGTACCAACCTGACATACCCAGGAACCGTCTAACTTGTTTAACTGACCGCGGAGTTGGGAATTCTGTTATTGCTGAGATTTTTTTAGGATCAGTACGTATAGTGCCATCTCCCACAACATGGCCCAAATACCGAACCTCTTTCATGCAAAATTTACTTTTCTCAACATTTATTGTGAGTCCTGCGATTCTTAAACACCTAGCCACTTCCTTTAGAACATCGATATGCCTTTCGAACCTCGGGGATACCACTAGAAGGTCGTCCAGGTAGACCAAAACCTCAGTCCTGAGAGACGCCGGTATTACTCTATCCATAAGTCGGCACATAGTCTGCGGCGCATTACATAAGCCGAATGGCATGACTTTGAAATGATAGAGCGGTCTCCCAGGAACTGTGAAAGCAGTCTTACCTTTCGACGATTCGTCTAGTGGTATCTGCCAGAATGCGTCTTTTAAATCGAGGCTCGTAATGAATTCAGCCTTAGGCAAACGACTTAAAATGCCCTCGATATGCGGAAGAGGGTATGCATCCCCCTCCGTCACGGAATTCAATTTCCGACTATCGAGACACAAACGATTCTTTCCTGGCTTCCTGTGCAAGACGATGGGGGAAGACCAAGGACTATTCGACTCTTCTATTACCCCCATTGCTAACATGCGATCGAGTTCTGCATATATAAGTTTTTCAATCGCTGGAGAGACAGGAAAATGACGCTGTTTTATAGGCGCTGCCCCACCAGTATTGATTGTGTGGCAAATGAAATTCGTCTTTCCTAGTCCCTCTCTAGCAAACGAAGGAAACTGTTCAATAGCAATACGAAGTTGATGTTTCTGATCTAAAGTTAGGCATTTCTGACCTAAGGTATTACCGTCATCTGAAGAAAGGGCTAAGCTGGAAATATTGTTCAAAAGAGTAGGTGGAAGCAAGTCATACATCTTCCAAAAGTCTATGCCCAGTATCAAATTTTGAGACAAATTGGGGACAATATAAATAGTGATCGGTAAACTTTTTCCTCTAAACAAGATATCAGTAGTGAAAACTCCAGCAATACTCTGAGGTTTACCATCAGCAGTGCGAACTGTGGTGTTCAATTTTTTATAAGGCATCTTGGAGTTTAAGAAGTCCATTGCAGATTCAGAACCAAGGCATGAAACAGAGGCGCCGGTATCCAACAGGCCCATGATGTTTTTGTCCAACAGGCGCACCTCTGCATATGGACGGACATCACCTGGCTTATCTAGCATCGAAACCGAAAAATTCTTCCTCAAAGTTTTGACGTCTTTCCAAAATTTCTTCATTCGTTTACTAGAACGACTCACTTTAGGATTTTCATTGAAAATTCTTTCCCGTACTTTTATATAATTCTCTAATCTAATATGCAACGGTATAACGGGACGAGGTCCTGCGTTAACAGTGGTTTCCTTTCTGGGTAAAATATAATCATTTTTGACAAAATCAGATGTTTTTCTTTCACTAGTGGAACAATTAATGGACAATTCAGAGTGATGATTGTTGTTCGAATTATGTTGTGGAAAACAATCAGGACGATTAAGGATTTTTACATTGTTTGTGACGACTGTTGAGCAGTCTTCGGTTTGGGTGCACTTTCTGTGCGGATGCCAAGAAGTTTTTTGAATGATCATTGCATCTTTTACAGTTAGGTTTATACACCTGTGGAGCACCACAACCGTAACAAAATACGGTGCGATCTGCCAAACACTCCTGGTACCTGTGGCCTGACCTTCTACAGTTCCAGCACACAGTGGTCACTTCACTAACATCCTCACTCTCTAACAATTGAGGTTCGGAAACGTCACCATATTCAATCTCCGCAGCACGTCTGGCTATGTTATTATGTCTAACGGTGGAGAATCCATGCCTTCGATTCAGGTCTTGCAGAAAAAATTCCCTACGTCGACAAATTTCACGCAACTGACCAACAGAATTTATCGTCATATTCAAAATTTCATGCTGGATTTCAGGTTGCAGATTCCTACGCAAAATTTCGACCAATGTCCTGTCATCAAGTGGACTATTAAGCCTGTCAACAAGATCTATAATGGAATCATAAAAGGAGTCAAAAGACTCGTTCTGCTTCTGCTTTCTATCACGAATTAACTCTCTGAAATCAACATCGGTTCGAGAATCGCGATACTGTTGACGTAAAGCTTTAACGAGGTCAGACCAAAGAACAGTACTAACAGTGCGATGAAATCGCCAAAACCAATCGCTGGCTTTCCCTTCAAAAAGTGCACTAGCACTGCGACAAAGAATGTCAAAGTCCCCATTCAAAGTTTGCCTAGTGAGGGCTTCAACTCGATAAATAAAATTATCGACAGGCATACTCGCCGAGCTACCATTAAATTTTATCTTCCAATTGGCTATTATCTGACTCACCTTGTCAGGACGAGTAGACAAATCAGGACAAGAGGATGGGTTACTTAAGCGAGACCTGTTAGCGGAATTCATATCAATATTAATTTGACCATAACCGTGATTAATATGACCATTATTTGCCGGAGGTATTCCCAACAATTGTTCTAAAGTTCTTTGCTCAACATCACACACGTTAGGTATTGCTGACGTATTTCTATTGGCAACTGGAGAAGATGAATGACCTGCCGGGGTATTATTTGCATTTAAATTTAGCCGTGCTAAACTCGCTTCGACACTTTTATCAACCATAGATGCGATCTGATTGGAAAGAGATTGTACCAACTGAGCTTGGTGACTATTAACTAAGGAAGTAACCAAATGCGTAACATTTTCTTCCAAAAAACCAGGCTGAGAATTAGACACATTGACAGGAGGAGCAGAACCTGAAGCTACATCCTGACGATCACTCTCTTCATTCCTATTTGCATCGAAATTCCTTGCTTTGGAACTTGATCTGGTAGCAGGCTTTGACTGCTTAGTATCCTTTAAAATTCTTGTTCCGCATGTAGGACAATCCGAGTGGGTTTTAATATAATTAGTTATACAAATCTTGTGAAAAGCGTGCTTGCAAATTGTCTCAGCTAATGAAGAAGGGACCGAAATTGCAGAACTGCAAATCTTGCAAGGGGGTAAACTTTCAATACCACCACCTGACGCATCCATAATACAATCAGAACTCCGCTCAAGAGGCATTATATTACGTGTAAAAATATATAATCAAATAAAAAACCACAAAGGCAATACTCAAATAAAAAGTGTGTAAATGGGTAACAATGAAAACTATTCGTCTGATTTATTTAGGAAACCGGAAGTAAAGTGGAATAAAAAGAATAATAAAATACAACCCAATGATGTGAAACAGGAAGAGAAAAAAGTGTAAAACAAAGAAAAGTGAAAGAATAAGACTATAGATTATTATGATTTACAGTCGTTCAAAATATCATCGATAATATTTCAAAATTCCAAACTGTAAATAAAAAGGATAAAAGGATCTATCTTGTCATCAAAGTTAAAGTCAGAAGCAGAGCTCTGTCCACAACCGAATTCATTTAACCATAAGACCGAAAGAAACTCCTACAATAGAAAAAAAAGAGCTAGGGCAGGACAACAAACTTCCTGGTTATGTGTTTAAGCACTACTGCTCCTAAAACATATAAGTTCCAAAGAAATACTTGCTATCCCGACAGAGAAAAAAGAAAAATAAAAGTAGATAAAACGTTAAGGAAATTAATCTTGGGATCCAAGTGAAATAATCTACAATGCCAACGGCATTAAGTTTTTTTTTTTAATTTTAGATTTAGAAGAATACAAATTTCAACTCGGGCCCCACACGCTGGGCGCCAAAAACTGTAGCATGCAAAAGTTCGAATAGCATATTTTGATTTTGGAATATTTTTAGGATGGAAAATATGGCCTAACACGCATGGTTCTCCGGCCTTAGTGCTCGTCGGGTGGGGTGAGGTCTTGCCAAATTCCATCGACTAGGTTTGCAGCTGTCAGCTTTAAATTTATTAATGCGTGATAATTTACCAGAATGTTGACCGAAAGTATAGAGTATAAGAGGAAATAAAAAAACAGAAAGAAGTATCTATAGTCCAAGAAGAAAATACCAGAGATTGTAGTTCACATCTTGATTTGTGCGTGCATAGGTGTATGTTGCACGAAGTACCCGCCCTGCCTGTTTACCATACTTACTCAAAACCAGAATAATTTATAATGTCCATGGCAAACCCTCAACTTACTATTCCACCATTCTATCCGACCCCTTTAAATCAAACTTTGATTATATTTTCAATTCATAATGAAAAAATCATAATTTTATTGAACAAAAATTTCATTCTAAAAACTAAAAACTATTGCTTTACAAATCAGGTGTAATATAGCCAGGGATACAGGATAATTAACAAAATTCCCAGTATAAATGAATTCATTGAGTCCCTAATCTGAATACAAAAGCACCTGAGAAATAACCTGAACTCTTACAAAATATAAAGAAAGCCTAAATTTAATGGCAAAATTAATTATGCTATAAGCTAGTTGTCTAGAATGTATCAAATCTTAACTTGAAAAGAAAATTAATTTCCGATAAACAGTAATTAAATTATTAACAATAAAAAAATTACCATGAATAGATATTCAGCATGTTTAAATAGAAATTAAATGTAATAAAAAGAGAAAACAATTTCGGTCGTGAAACATGTAAACGTTTTATATGTTATAATCAAATAAGTATGTTTGTGTGTATGATTATATTTCCTTTTTTTCTCTACCGTCAATCAGCTGTGAGGGCATTGACCTCCACTCACATACCAATCAACAGCAATATAGATTTCTTTTGACAAAATTTTATAGATTTAGGTCAACAATTTACTTTAAATAATGGATCAATCAAATAATTAAACAAGGTTTAAATAATACACCGTTGGTATCGACATTTTAATGTAAAAATAGATTTAAAAATAACTATTAAATTGAATGCGTAATTAACCATTCATTTTCAGCCAGAGCATTCCAAACTGTAAAATCTCTTTTGGTTGCGCTAACAGAGGAGCAAATGGTTTAACATCAGCACCTTTGTTAACATTGACCATAACATTAATATATCAAACCAACTAGTAAATATTCAAAATGGTGTTACAGGAAATGAAATTCGCACAAACACAAATAAAGGAATCCTTTTTATTGTTACAAATTGGAAAATTAGCAAATTTCAGCTTGTTTAGTTATAATTATTACTTTAAATATTTTAAATGGTTAATAAAAAGAATTTGGTTTGACACATTCACATTGAGAGGCATAACGGGTCTACCGTTCGCTCTCATGAAACATACCAAACAGTCGTGTTTGTTCGAATTTATCAATTAAATGAGAGAGATTTGACTTACTTTGTTTTCTGGTGGAGCTCCCGCGTAGAAAGGCCTTTCAGGGGGGTGTAGAGGGTTACTGCAACCTCAGCAAACTCCAACAAACAAACTTGTTGAACACCAATAATTTAAATTTTTGCACTTCAACAATGTTTAATAATATTCAATATGATCCTTGATAATTTTCGTTAGTTTATATTCATAGGATTATTATTTTTTTTCTTTTGCATTCAAAATTTGTTAAAAATATTGTTCTTCTCAGCTAAAACGTTCACAGTTGTTTCACTACCGATCGTTTCACTAGGGCAAAGGTATTGGCAAAACAAGAATTTCTTTTCTCTCAATTTACTTAAATATTAGCAATGACAATTCTATGAATTTACTTCTTTAATCGGTTTTTTTAACACTGTCTTTGGCAAAAAACTAATGTAACACTCCTTCTTTAAAATTCCACTAGATTTCACTTGTCTAGATTCCCAACTTATGAGATTTTCAGAAAGGATGACAATTTCCGACGGCTTTTACGGCTGTTTCCACAGTTGTCGAACCGATCAAACACGTAAATCAGAAACCACTGAACATAACAACTCTCACTAGGCTGTCAAATGATCACCACTGTTTGTAGGCATAAGGGGCTAGGAAATCAGTATCGGGTACAAGGGAATCCTGAACAAAAAAGAATGGAATAACACACATACATTACTCCTCGTATAATTGAGGGTCTCGTTACAAGCAGAATCTTACCAAGTAAATCCAAGGAGAACAGTATAATTGCCAAAGGGTAGAAATATATCCAACAATAGGAAATTATGCAGCAAAAGCGGGAAAAGACAACCCAGAAACTGTAACCAACTAGCGAAAGCAATCAGACAAAAAAACGCAAATAGTGCAAAACAGCAAAAACTTATTACCGTCACTAAAAATTTCGAAATATACTTTTGTACAAAGCTCCGTAGTAACTTGAAAATAAAACCACTTTTTTTTTTAGCAAAAGAAAAAAATCAAGTTCTTATGGGTCACAGTTTATATATATTGATTACTGCAAGGTTAGATGAAAATGAGCTGAAACCTTTTCAAATGCCCCCTTTTGTAACCTCAGCCATCTAGTAGCACCAATTGCTGACTAACCAATACAAAAGAATCCTTCCAAGATTCAACATGGCTCCTTCAACACAAATGTGTTAATGCAACATTTAAAACCAGAGTGTCAATGTATTTGAATAGGCACCAAATAGCGAGAACCAAACCAGCGAATACTAAAAACTATTCACCACCTCATTAAGGGGAAATTATAGCAGTTATACCGAATCCAAATCAACTAACATTCACTTAAATTGTACTCCAAAGTACCCAAAGCATAGATCCATTGAAATAATGATCACATATACCGAATTAAGTGAATACAAAAAAAAACGTTAAAATAAATTTAAATCCTAAGAAAAAAATTTAAAACTTGAAAAAAAAGAAGAAAAAAAACCAACCGACCCATAGGGGATTTGAACCTGGGTCACCGGATCCGCAGCGAGACACTTTACCTCTACGCTATCGCAAGCCTGGCTCTACGCGGTTTTAAATGTGTAATAGAGTCAATGTGCGTTGAATGTCAATCCCAGCTCAAAACACTAAGTCTAAAGAACCCAATCAGAATCAGAAAAGAGACATGTTACAGAATTCTATAAATAGAGC
>NW_027412437.1:0-10000 GCF_047663935.1 Musca autumnalis
GAACATTATATTAAATCACAAGGAATTCCAATTGTGGCATAACCTTAAAATAATGTTATGTTGAATATTACAACATTTGAAACGCATAGAAACCGCGTAATAGTGGAAATCACAAGATGCGCATCCGATTTTCCAAAACAGCGAATCAATCCCTCTTATTTGATATACACTTTGTGAAATTCCATTTGACGACCACGATGTAGCATCAGTTGCATGTTAGGGTGCAAAAAACTGTAAAATGCCCATAATTTCCACGAAGTACATTTGCATTTTATGCGCATCCGATTTCAATGATCACCATTAAAAAATACATCATCCTATGTCATTTCAATGCGATCCATCAAGAACCGTGGATGTAGCATCGCACTCAGTTTTTAGAAAAAATCTATTATATCTCCAGATTCGCGAACGTTTTTCAATATCTGTTTTCGCACATTTTAAATATGCGTTTCGCTCTATTTATCTAAGTAGGAATAACACATCTAAAACGCGTCTAAATACGCGATATTTTCAAAAATATTTTTTGCATATTTTCGAAATTTGAGGGGTATCATATCCGCCGATCTAGTGGATGGATTTAGACGCGCAAAGGCTTGTTAGATTCAGAACGTAAAAAAACTAAATTCACGCGGGTTTCCACTGAAATCGAAAGGCATTTGTAAGTTTTGAATCCAAAAAACTGGTTTTTTAAAAAAAATTACCCACAAAAATTTCGACTTTAAACTGAGATTGTTGTGAACCTTTGAAGGCTACACGCCCGAGTTATACATCAAAAAATGCGTAATCGCGAGTACTACAATCTCATAATCAGTTTTTAAACGGGTACAGTTGCGCGTTCCGATTAGAGCAAAAATTCAAAAAACCCAATTTTTCAGTCTTCAAAATGTCAGCATCCGTTTGAGATTGATGCGGTGGTTATATTAAAAAATCATACATTAGAAACTTCATCTCTGAAGTGTATTCTTTAACTTCTTCTTTGAACATTATACTCTACATTGTATTGTAAAGCCACTAATTGAAAATTGACTTAAAAAACTCGTTTCCTTCAACGATTTTTTTCTATTTTTTTACATTAATATGACCACAGCTTCCGCTCAAATTATAATTTTAAGAAATCCATCGGTGAATCGTACTAAAACAGTTTATTTCACCTAAATGCGTTCAAAAGTTATGGTATATTACAACAATTCGCGAGATACAATACCCCATACCTCAGTTTCAACAGAAGTAAATTTTCTACAAAAAGGCCGATATGTATGTATGTGTGGGTCTACGACAGCCGTGTGCACGGCCATCCACTGGTGGTTTCTGTAAAATACTCTTAATTTTATTAATTCAACAGCACTTGGGCGTTTAAGTATTTTTTGTAATAATTCTTTAATAATTCATTTGTACAACGATTTTAGAAAACATTAATGCTTAAAAATGTTGAAATATGTAATGAAACAAAAAGAAAAATTAAATAATAATTCTCCCTTAAATATTGCCTTTTTCTATTTTGCTCACCATTGGTCTACGACCTTTCTTTCGATGCGTTACAAACTCTTTGGCCAAAACCAACTTATAATACCCTCCCCACATGTGAATTGAAGCTTTCATTTGGACATCTGAACTTGCCGAAAAATTTTGGATTGGGAATAAAGCTCGAAAGTGTCGGAAGTATTTAAAGAAATCGACCGACATAGTCCATTATGGAAGTGGATCTCATTTAGAGAGTCATATCTTTTCGATAGATATCGCGCCCACTAGTCATTTCAGTGGGTCATCGTATAACTTTTCGATCACTATGCCAGGAAGCATGGATTTGTCTGCCGAAAACAGAATATCGCTTTAAACAGCACCACAACGAACAGCATCGGTATACATTTCCAAAGGATCTACGAGAATGAAACTCAACTGGACTTATACAGAAATGTTGAACTTTTGTGGTGGAGGTACCCTTAGTATGGGACTGATATCGGCCATTTTAGAAGTTAAACTAAATTTGGACAAAATATTAAGAGTTCCAAAGTTTGGACCAAATTGGTTGCCTCGTTCAAGAGATATCGTGCTTACCCTTTTTGTGACATTTTTAAATATTGGGGGAAGTACCGGGATTTGGGGACCGGGATTGCCCATCTTCGAACTGAAACTAAGTTTGGACAAGTTTGATTAGTTCAAGAGTTATCGTGTTTACAACTTTCGGGCTGTTTTTACAAGAAGTGTGGGTTTGTCCCTAATGCAAGTTGCTTCAACAAAAAACAACGTAATTCGAGAGCAGGTTTTAGATTGAGCTTATCCGAAATTTTGTGTGGGAGGTACCCGAAGGATTGGACAACCTGATCTATGTCTGATAAATATATTACTATATGTAAAGTATGGACCAAATCGGTTACTCCCGTCAAGAGTTATCGTGCGCACATTTTCCGAACATTTAGCTAAAATCCTCAAAACATTTTTGAACTTTTGAGGAGTGGAATTTAAACTATGTTTAGACAAGATATTAAATATGCCAAATTTTGGACCGAATCGGCAGATCAGTTCGAGAATTATCTTGCGCTCCAACCACATGGTGTCATAGGGGTTTTTTGCAACTTTCAGGCTGTTTTCTTAGGAAGTATGAACTTGCCCCTGATGAAACTTGTACCGTCGTATGGGGGGCAACGAATACAAGTTTTAACAACAAAAATCAAAGCGATTTGAGAGCAGGTCCTAAACTAAACATTTCCAAAATTTTGTGCGGGAGGTACCCCAAGGAGTGGACTGATTGAATACATATTGGAACCTCATCTATGTCTGCTAATAATTTCACTATGTTAAAAGTATGTACCAATCGTTTACTTCCTTCAAGAGTTATAGAGCGCACAAATTTTTCGAACTTTTGTGGGGGAGGTAACTAAAGGAGTGGATCGATTCGAACTTAAACTAAGTTTGGACAAAATATTACGAAAGGCGAATTTTGGACCGAAACGGTTGATCCGTTCTAAACATTAAAATATTATGAGACTGAACGTTCATTTTAAATTTAACCCATATGATTTCTTCAAAATATGTACTCAATTAATTATGTATTTAAAAACTTTATCTTCCTTTTGAAGCAACAGAAAGTTATCATCTCATTCGTACTATGTATTTGTAATCCATTCGCTTTTTCATATTCTCCTTTCTTTAAATTTATGAAATTCCGTTTTTCAAAGAAGTACAAAATGTTAATGCTTTGTAGTAAACCAGAGATGAACATAAACTATTTGATGTACTCAACATCGTAATATTATGCTTTATCTTATGGTTAACATTTCCAGGTAAGAATTATAAAATAAGTTGTAAAAAGTTTGCCTGAACTTTATAGTTTTAAAAGAATATTTATTATGGTAGAAACCTATCGTAAATTATTAATACTGAAAAAGGCATAGATACAGCAAAGAATGTAAAATTAACATACCTGGTTATTTGAAATATTTTTCCCGCTGAAAAGACAAGAAGAAAGGACTAATTAGCATATTGAACAAGTAAGAAGATAATACAGTCGGTCGGGGTTGTTACTTTAGTTACTTTTGTTTTTTTAAATAGTTACTTTTTCAAAAGAGGTTGAAGTAGATTAGATTCTTATACTGGATAAGACATCAGCTATATACTAAATCATTTTACGCAGAAGGCTTGTGTACATTATAATACAGTTTAGACGGCATTATTTAACAATCATGTTAACCTGTATAAACCACATTCGAAAAAATACATTTGTCCGGTTAGTCTTTGTTGGTTTTCTCCAAAATATTCGGCCCGATTCCAATTTTTATTCAAGGAAATTGACCTTTCCCTTTGTGGAAATATCTAGTATAGATATATGACTTTAGAATATTCCGAGGATGATTACGCATGTGAAAATTGATCTACCTTTTGGTATAGACCCCAAATAACGCTACATCTCAATTTCTAATATTTTGAAGTTTTTTTTTTAATTGGCTAAATTTTGCATATAGGGTTCTACTTTTAAAATTTGCTTATAATTTGGAATGCAGTGTTCTCAGTGGCCAAAAGGCTCCTCCGCAAAAAATTGTGGACATGCACTAGTATAACGTTATCGCTGAATTTCGGGTATTTTGAAGTTCTCCCAACGAATTAGCTATGATTTGGTACTTGGATGTTACAGTGGTCATAAAATGTATCCATCCAAAATTGTGGACATATGTTACTGAACCGCACGATTTCAAGAATTTTGAAGTTTTAGTCTACATGATCGGCCTAAATTTGCTGCAATTGGTAATTAGGATTCCCACGTTATATGGAGACTATATCAAAACTTGGACTGATATACCACATACCACCAATTACCACAGACGGTCGTTGGGATCGACTCAGAATTTTACTTTGATCAAGAACGTATATCAGGAATATTGTCAATTATTTCATATTCCATTTCAGAAAAAAAAGGATAATTTTTTTTCGCGCTACATCAACGATTTTTGATATGTAGGTTAAGAAAAAAATTCCGAGTACGAATCTGGTCGCGAGCCAATTTTTGGTTGTTGCGGACAAAGGTTATGGCGCTTTTATTTCGCTTTTTAAGAAAGAAAATATTATAAAAACGCTAATTTTTTTAATGAGCACAATTGTTAAAAAAAAGTTCTCTCGAGGTTACTTCAGCGAGTAGATTGCATAATACCTGCAAAATGTTACACAGAATTCGCGGAATGTACAAAAATTTGATAAATTATTGAATATAAGTCTTCTTTTTTCAAAATTAAGGCCCATTTAGTGGTCATAAAATTACAAAACAAATTGTTGTGGATCCAAACTTCACGGCAAATCAAATGAGACTACAATCATACAGATTGGTGTTATAGTTTGGATGTTACAGCCAAAATAAGCACATATTTCGGTCAAAAAAATAATTTTTTGTTTAAAAAAATATTTTTCACATGCATTATGTAGTAGAAAATATTGTAAAAAATTATAGGAATACTTCCTTCATTGTGCTTAAATCTCCCAACAAAATAGACGAATTTTGCTTTATTGACATTCATATTAAAGCTTTCCCATTAGGGAAGCTAATTGGGTTGATGGGGATATATGTCAAAGCTTCTGAAATGGAAATAGAGGTCAAATAACCCATTTTTATTTATATGCATTTTTAAATACGTGTAAATCGCGTAATTATCAAAATCAGTTTGTCCGCATGTGATTTTCATGTACAGTAATACCGTATCTTTTAATTTGAATATAGTTTTCGAAATTTAATTTGGTGGCTAAGATGTAGCATCGGCTGCATCTTAGTGCCTAAAACCCTATATAACGTCGCTAACTTTCGCGGAGTGCGTATGCTTTTTGTCCGCATCCGATTTCAGTGACCACCCATAAAAATCTACATCGATATATATCTATTTCAAGGCGGTCAACGAAGAACCGTGGATGTAGCATCACACACTATTTTTTGGGATAAAATGAATGTAGCTCCCTTATCAGTGAAGTTTTCAAATCTCTGTTTCCGCTAAAACGAAGATGCTGTATTAGTTGTTTCATTGCAGTGGAAACGAACCGCAGAAAACGCGATAAAATACGCGATATTTCCAAAAACAATTTTAGGTGATTTTTCTACTTTGGATTTTCTTGTAACTCGCGTTTTAGTGGATGGATTTTCACGGAGAATGATTTATTAGATCCGGAACGTAAAAAACTAAAATGTGCAATCAAGTACGAGGAAATCGAATGACAATTGTAAAAATTAGGCCCGAATAATATGATTTTTAGAAAAATATTCACACAAAATTTCGTCATTTCGATACATATTTCTGTGAAGCTGTGGAGGCTACATTCACGATATACGTATCAAAAAGCTCAGAATCGTAAGTACTATAATCCTATTAAAGCCTTTTTGAAAAATCTGTTTGCGGAACGCGACTAGAAGAAAATGTCAAAAAACACTGTAAATTTGGCTTCAAAATGTCAGCGTCATTTATTGGTAGACGCTGATGAAATTTTGAAAAGTTATACATTAATGAGATTATCCTTATTTAGTTGGCTTCTACTTTTACTTTGACAGGAAAATCGTGAGAAGTGTGGTTTACTCACAAATCGAGAGAAAACAAAAAAAGACACGTTGGCTTCAACCCATTTTTACCCATTTTCTAACATAAATATAGCCACAGCTTCCACGCAAATTAACTTTTGAGGCCAATATTTTTTGCCACGTCCAAAAACATTTCATTTTATCCATAAACATTTAATTTGTATAATATACAATCACAAGTCGCGTGTTCTAAAAGGGTAAACCTTGGCTTCAGCTATGTTAAATTTTCAAAAATATTGGTGATATACCCTCGTTAGCATAAAGGCTATTTCCTGAAAAAATAGCCTGAAAGTTGAAAAACAAACCCTATGACACCATGTTTATGGTTGGAAGCGCAAGATAATTCTCGAACGGATATGCCGATTCCGGCCAAAATTTGGCCTTCGTTTCCAAACTTAGTTTAAGTTCGTAGATAAGCCATATCGGTCCACTCCTTCAGGTACCTACCCCACAAAAGTTCACAAATATTCGGAAAAAATGTGCGCACGATAACTCTTGATGGGAGTGACCGATTTGGTCCATACTTTGCACATTCTCATAATATCTACCAGATATAGATCAGGTTCGAATATGGACTATATTTGTCCACTCCATCCCGTACCTCCCACACAAAATTTTGGATAACTTCATTTTAAGAGCTGCTCTCGAATCACTTTGATTTTTGTTGAAGCAACTTACATTCGCTGCCTCAATTACGATGGTAAAATTTGTTTCAGGTGTAAAAACCCCCTATGGCAACCCCATGGTCTATGCCAGTCCATTCCTTTAAGTACCTTTTCCGCAAAATTTTTGAACTTTAATCCTAATCAACATTTTTGTCGGTTCATACGATCAAAATTTTGAAACCCCCTAAATACATAAGTTTTTTGTGAAAAAAGTGTTTCAATTTGCACAGGCTGAGGGTATATCTCTGTCGGCAAAGCCGACTGATACTTTTTTACTTGTTTTTACTCAATGAGAATACAAAATACTTGGAGGTACCGTCATACGGGGAATATAACATAACATTAATCGTTGTCTGTGTGGAGGTGCCTCTTCTGTAGGAAATTCCTTTGTTCATCAAAATAGCTAACATAAGTCGGTGTCGTTATATAGTGTCCCTATATAATAATATATTTACGATTTAACGAATTCAACTTTTGTACCAAATTTCGGTCCGAAATGTAACCAAAAACCAACGAAGTAACTGATAATTATCTGTAGCTAATTATCCTTAGCGAAGAGTATATACGAAATTAAAGCCATTTCGGTTCAATATGTGGTAAAATCTTTCCAAACACTTAAAATCGGTTGGTACCGTTCTATGTGGGCTATTTCAAACCGTACATTCTCTGAAGAAATGTTTTGCGACCTTAGCGAAGGCTATATCAAAACTTTGACCTATTACGACAATTCCCGGCAAGAATGTTTTATACCTCCAACGGATACTAAATATAAACCTTCAAAACTTGAAAAATCTGGAGGTACCATTAATATCAAAACACGGATCTACACTGACAACTTTCTGGAGAAAAGTTTAATATCCACAATAAATACTTATTACCAAATTTCAGATATTTCGGTGGAATAACAAAAAAACAGCAGGTACTTTTCTATGAGGTACATATCAAAACGTGGAAAAATATAGCCCGTTTTTAACATCAAACATCTTAGGTGCAATATAAATTTCTGAACCAAATTATGAAGGTGATTTCAACAGACGGGCTAACGAGGGTATATGGTAATATTCAAAAAAGTTTTTCAATCGTTGAAGTTGAGGTTCACCTTTTAATAAGTCGCGAACTGTTAATATATTTTATAAAATATGAATATATTTATATTAATTGAAGTGTTTTAGCCACGATCTCATAATATGGACCATAACAAATAATTTTCGTGGAAGCTGCGTTGGTGGTAATATTAAAAAATGGATAAAAATGTGTTGAAGTTTACAAGTTTTTTTGTGTTCTTTCTTGATTTCTGGTCAAACTAGGGAAAATTCAGACATAAGCTCAAAGAAAGAATTGAAGAATACCCCTTGGGCAACATGGTTGTAATGTATGACTTTTCGATATATACACTGCATCCCCCTAAATTCGATGCTGACATTTTGAAGTTTTGAAAACTGGGTTTTTCGAATTTTTCTTATAATTAGAGGGTGCAACTAGATAATAATCCAAACTAGTTTATAGGATTGTAGAACTCGCGATTCCACGTCGTTCGATGTAAATCTCATGAGTGTGCTCCGTACAGCTTCCTAGTAATAGGAGTCCAAAGGCGAAAATTTGGTGCGTAAATTTTCTGAAAAAACCTATTTTTTGGCTTTAAAATTTACAACTGTCGTACATGTACCCCTGAACCCCGCGTGATTTTAGTTTTTTTACGTGCCGGATCTAATGAGCTCTTCTGCGGTCGAATCCATCCACTAAAACGCCGGATATATATACCTTGAAAGTAGGAAAATCTGCCAAAATGTATTTTGACAATTCCGCGAATTGAACCGCGATTTTCTTTGATTATTTTTGCATAAATTTAATCCTTTGTACGCGATTATAATATTTGCCAAAAAGGTGTGTCACAAAGTACAAAGATTCAGGAGTAATACCCCAAAATAGAATGCGGTGGCACATCCGCAGTTCTTGATGAATCTGTCTAAAATAATTTATATTGACGTATTTTTAATAGGGGGCCATTGAAATCGGATGCACCTTATAATGATATCGCATATCGCGTAATTTTTGCCCACTTGAAGGTTTTTTGAATAGTAAGATGCAACTGATGGCACACTTTGGCCGCTGAATGAAACATAGAAAAATCCATGCATATTGATAGACATGGACTCCCTGCATCCGAAAAGCACATGCACCTCAACCGATTTAAACCAATTCGCGAATTATTCGGTTTTTAACTTCTATGTTTTTTCTTTGATTGTAATTTCAATATTACTCTCTACTTCTTATTTCTATTGCTTATCACAGTAAGCAAATATACTTTCACGATGACTAATTACTTTTCTCGTAGAAGTTTAAGCAAAATACTTCAGGATTTGGATCGAAATTTAGCGAAATAATAGAATAACTCCCAACATTTATTTTTCAAATTTTTCGTATTTAACCAAAAATATATTTTTGAAATAATTTCCAACAATAAGTTTCCGTTCTTTGTTGTTGCTGTAATATGCAAGTTATAAACGCAATCTTTATAATTTTGGTCTCACATTTTTCTACGCGTTGTCTAGATTCTGTACGTATTTTTAAATTATTTTTTTTAGAGATTTTTTGGACTCTGATCTAGAAAAAATAAAATTTATTCCAAGATTTCTTCAATATTTTTTGATTTTTCGCGAAAATAAAAATAAATTTAGCAACTATTTTAGCATCTACGGATAGATATCAAATGCTGCTTACGATTCATATATACATGTTCTTATTACAACACAATAGGAATTTTTAAATATTTTTTTCTTTACAAGAGAGTAAAACCGCATATAACTTTTGAGTGCAGCATCCAATTTTTGGTCTGTTCCTTTACTTTTGAAAGTGGTAAAACCGGCAAAAGTAGCAAAAGTTGCAATCTGCTTCCATATGAATTGTATGGTGTCTGAAGTAAAGGAACGCTTTTCGAGTAAAAAGTTGTAAAACTTGAAGATTCTTGCACGTAAAGGAACAGAGCTTTTGTGAACGCGAACAGATTTAAAACCGCGATTTTTTTCGTAACCCATGTACCAAAAATTGCGGATGTGCTCGCCAAAAAAGTTTTTAATTTTTTTTCTATGTAATTGTAAAGGAAATTTGAAATTTACCATATACACTTTCATACGGGCAAAATGTGCCTCATCGAAATAACCGTTTTAGACCCCAAGTATGTTTGGACGAAATGTGTTTCAGACAATTTGGAGTCGATTTACCAAAGTCCGTCCGTTTGTCTGTCTGTCTGGCTGCCTGGTGCGCATGATAACTCTCGAACGGATGAGCC
>NW_027412438.1:0-20000 GCF_047663935.1 Musca autumnalis
ACATCACTAGAAAGGTGATATTTTCTACTTTCATTGTCAGGTTTTGCTTTTGGTATACCCCATATAGAAGCTGAGATATTCGCTTTGAAAAAAAACGTTGTCTTTTTATCCACCTAAGTTTTTTGCCCTTTCCGACCCCTAAATATTATCCGACCATCACCAAAATCAATAGGCTTCTTCCCCTCCGGGACCCTCATCAACACCAAAAATTTGGTGACGATCCGATCAAAATTGCGACCTGTAGCGTGATTACAAGGTTTAGATGGACAGACGGACAGACGGACGGACTGACGGACGGACACACATAGCCAGATCGACTCAGCTCGTCGAGACATTCATTTTGGTATATATAAGTATGGGTCTACGACCATTATTTCGATGCGTTACAAACTTTTTGGCCAAAACCAACTTATAATACCCTCCCCACATAGTGGTGTAGGGTATAATTACTGTTGGCGTGTAGGATTGAGGTAGTTGTAGAAATTCGTACTCATGGGTACGAAAGTACTAAATGGTACCAAATTTGGTACAGTTTGCATTTAGGTGAACGGATATAGCTGGAAACCCGAGATTTGGAATAAGGAGTACTGTTTGAGTGTAGGATTGATAAAGTTTTGGAAATTTGTAGTTATGGGTAGGAAAAGTACTAAATAGTACTAAATTTGGTACAATTTGGATTTCAGTGATAGGATACATTTGGAATCGTGAAATTTGGAATTAAAATTGATGTTGAAGTGTTGATAGAGGTAGGTTTAGAAATTCGTACTATGGATACGAATAGTACTAAATGGAACCAAATTTGGATTTGAGTTATCGTTTGAACATAGCACTGAGGTAGTTTTGAAAATTTGTACTTATGGGTACGAAAAGTACTAAATGGTACTAAATTTGGTACAATTTGGATTTTGGTGATCTGATGTAGCTGCCATCCCCAATTTTGAATTTAAAATACCTGTTGAATTGTAGGATTGATAAAATTTTGGAAATTTTTAGTTATGGGTAGGAAAAGTACTAAATAGTACTAAATTTGGCACAATTTGGATTTGAGCGAACGGATAGAGTTGGAATCAAGAAATTTGGAATTAAGATTATTGTTGGAAAAATGGAAATTTGGTACAACTTGGATTTGAGCGAACGGGTAGAGCTGGAATCAAGAAATTTGGAATTAATATTACTGTTGGAGTGTAGGATTGAGATATAGAAGTAGTTTTTGAAATTCGTACTTATGAGTGCGAAAAGTACTAAATTTGGTACAATTTGGATTTGAGCAAACGGCTAGAGCTGGAATCTTGAAGTTTGGAATTAAGATTACTGTTGGGGTGTAGGATTGATGAAGTTTTGGAAATTCGTACTTATATGTACGAAAAGTACTAAACGGTACTAAATTTGGTACAACTTGGATTTGAGCGAACGGGTAGAGCTGGAATCAAGAAATTTGGAATTAATATTACTGTTGGAGTGTAGGATTGAGATATGCTACAACTTGGATTTGAGCGAACGGTTGGAGCTGGAATCTTGAATTTTGGAGTAAATATTACTGTTGGGGTTAGTTTCGGAAATGCGTACTTAGTTTTAGAAATGCGTACTTATGCTTACAAAAAGTACTACATTTTGTACAATTAGGATTTAGGTGAAATTATAGCGCTCGAATCCTAAAATGTGGAATTAGGTACACTTAGGGGTACGAAATGGTTCCATGTATGGTACAATTTTGTATTGGATGAACGGATAGATCTGGATTCGTGAGATTTGGAATTAAGATTATTGTTATCATTTGCTTATAACGTCCGATTTAAGAAATATGTGCCATAAATATACGTAAAAAGTTGTAAATGGCACAGGATTTGGTACAATTTGTTATTGTGTAATGGGAATTTTGAAATAATAGGAGGAGGTTCGTATGTATATATTTACATGTAAAGTACTAAATAGTTCTATAATTGGGGGAACAGGTAGAGCTAGAAATGAGGATGGCGGTTGTTGGGTTAGGCCGTATTTGCGCTGAGAACCTCAATTAAAATATCTCAAAAAATGTGGATTGCTCTTGATGTGTAGGCGTGACAAAAATCGAACTAAAGTGGTACGTATTAGTACACAAAATGTTTCCACCATTCTATATTATATATTGTTCATTTGTTTTATATATTTAACGCATACGAAGTAGCGGGCACTTTGCTAGTGTCCTTATATTATAAGTGAAGTGGAGGGTGTCAGGATAAATTATCACTGTCAACCATGCCGATATCATAAATTTATCTTCTTATTAGATGGCTTTTATACTAAAGAGAATGTCTAATACAACTTGGTCTTCTATCGGAGTTTTGACCTTCCTTTGGGTCGTACACCGTCACAAAACGTCGATATTCACCGTCAAAATAAATCTTTCGAAGAAATTTTCTCTCAAATGCTTCGGATCCAGACATAAGTGCGGGTAGTACCACCTCAAAATTGTAGTTATCAACATTCAGAGTTGTTTAGAGTCTTATGGACGTCTTGCGTGCTAATACCATAAACTTCTTCCTATAGCTGTTGACTGTCGTACCCACTTTCGAAGACTCTTTTTCAATTTTTGAAAAGTTGGCTGTTATGGCTCGCGTTGATAGACCTGCGTAGGCCAGTATCATCATTTATTTATTGTCATTTCCTTACATCATGCTATTTTTATCTCTAGCCGTATGTACATATTGCAAAAGGTCATACGAGATACCTTTTCCAGTAGGATGCCAAATAGGACACACGTAACACTGTCACGTTGTCTGAAATCTCGATTTGTATTAAAAGGCTCGTAGACGTTCTTCCCTATTTTAACTGCTGATCTAGTGTCGGCCAATGTCATTATGCATAATCGTAGTAGTTTTGCAGTGACAGACATGGCTTGGAACACCTTCCATCTATTTGGGTTGTCAAAGGGGTTGGGTTGCCAGTCGTAGATAATAGAGAAGAAACTCTGAATGATCAGGCTGAAGTTCAGTGATATAAGGAAACTTGAGGTGCCTAGATAAGTATCAACTCGATCGAAACAACCCCGGTGAAAGGGAAGTTGCAGAAAGAAATTGCATGCACCTCAGTTCGAAAATTTCGGATTTAAAGATCTCACCGTTCTGTGACTTATTATGACCATGGTTTCCAAGTTATATCAGAGCAATCGTCTAAACAGACTGTTATGAATGGCGACATCTTTGCGGCGCAAGGAAATCGGGAAAAATAAAATTATATTGGTGCTTGTCTGATTTGATACCACAGAATACTGATTACATTGTTTAGACCAAGAATACTCAATTCTTTGTTCGTCGTCGCCTCCAAAGATCTGAAAACATACGCAATCATCTACACAGATTATTATGATGACGACATCTTAGCGGCGCGAGGAAAACGGGAAAATGAGATTATATCGGTGCATGGCTGTGCAGATACCTATGAACCCCTATTCCTATGGAATTTAATTTGTTGTTTAATCATGTTTATATTTATGTTTTTTATACCCCACACCACTATGTGGGGAGGGTATTATAAGTTGGTTTTGACCAAAAAGTTTGTAACACATCGAAAAGTTTGTAACACATACTTATATACCAAATCTCGACGAGCTGAGTCGATCTGGCTACGTGTGTCCGTCCGTCCGTCTGTCCATCTAAACCTTGTAATCACGCCACAGGTCGCAATTTTGATCGGTTCGTCACGAAATTTTGGATGTTGATGGGGGCCCCGGAGGGGAAGAAGTCTATTGATTTTGGCGATGGTCGGATAATATTTAGAGGTCGGAATGGCCAAAAAACTCATTTGGAGAAAAAGTCAACGTTTTTTTTTTAAGCGAATATCTCAGCTTCAAAAGAAAAACCTGCTAGTGAAAGTAGAAAATATCACCTTTCTAAGGTAGTCGTAGTTGGTCAAACAACGAAGATATCACAATATTCCCAAATAAAACCTGACTTTTCATTTTACCTTTTTATTAATTATTTTTATTATAATGACGAATATCACAGCTTCGGTTGAGGATTTTCCAAACACACAGCTGTGAAAGAAGAAAATCCCATCTTTGCAATGATGCAAAGTAGGTTGGCGTAGGTGGTCCATCTTTCCATTTTTTTTAATCACGCTACAGGTCGAAATTTTTTTCGGATCATCACGAAATTTTGGTGGTTAATGAGGGTCCCGGAGTGGAAAAAGAAATCTAATTTTGTTGATGGTCGGATAATATTCAGGGATCGGAATGGGCAAAAAACTTATTAGGAGAAAAATCAATGTTTTTCCAAAGCGAATATCTCAGGTATACCAAAAAAAAATCCTGACAATGAAAGTAGAAAATATCACCTTTCTAACGATGTAAAGTAGGTAGTCGTAGGTGGTCAAACAACGAACATATTGCAATAATCGCTAATGAAACCCAACTTTTCATTTTTTGACTTTAATTATAATGACGAATATCACAGCTCGGATTAGGTACCTTCCAAAAGCAAAGTATGGCTATGAAAGTAGAAAATGCCATATTTGCAATGATGCAACGTAGGTTGGCGTAGGTGGCCCATCTTTCCATTTTTTTAATCACGCTACAGGTCGAAATTTTGTTCGGATCTTCACGAGGGTTTGAGGGTTAATGGGAGTCCCATAAAGGAAGAAGTCTATTGATTTTGGTGATGGTCGGATAATATTCAGGGGTCGGAGTGGGCAAAAAACTTTTGTGGAGAACATTCAACGTTTTATCATATGCGAATATCACTGCTTCTAAAGTAGCTGGGATATCCCAATTTCCAATTTATGGAATTTTATTTCCATGCCAGATATTTCTGCTTCTGTTGAACATATTCCAAGGAGAGAGCTTAATAATGAAACTAAACCATCTGAGCTTTAAATTAATACAAAATGTGCTATATATGATAGTTATTGCAAAAGGCGCCAAGCTATCACAATTTTAATATTTTGAAGTCTTTACTTTAATGACAAATACCTCTGCTTCTATTTGGTGTATTAAAGACATGTAAAATACTAATCAAGAAGACCAGCAAAGCTTTCAATCAGTACCAAGTAGATGTCGGGGTAGATGCACAGGCTTTTTTTTCGTATGTTGAAGCTCATCCCAGAGAGGCCAGATAGATGCTCTTCCGGACATTTAGTGTACATATTTGACCACAATTCATGCCTTATTTATCTAATTAACCCAATATGATTCTTTAGAATTTAAAAATGACCTCTTCACCATAGTCGAGAGAAGGTCTTTTAAAAGTCTTCTTTTGACCGAAGACGTAATAAACGTCGTCTATGGACCAATGATGTTCTTCTATGGACGGCCGACCGTTTTAAGGTCATATCGACAGAAGACCTATTAAATGTCAAGAGAACTTTCAAGGGTCTTCTATGGTAACAAGTCCTTCATCTATGGACAAAAACCCTTTTATGGACAGAAGATCTTCTATGGACCACAGACTTTCCAAAGGTTCTTTTTGGACAGAAGGCATTGAAAATATCCTCTATGTATAAATCACCTTCTAAATGTCTTCTTTGGACGGACGACCTATTAGAAGATCTTTTAAAAGCCACCTATGGATTGCCTATCTACATATTAAATTACTAGTATACATCGAATACATTCTCAAGGTCCTCTAGGCAGAGAACATAATCTAAAAGTCTACTGTGGACAGAAGACCTATTAAGGGCCAAATGCGGACAGATAGTTCAATAGAATACATTCTATAAGTTCTCCATAGGCAGAAGATCGTCAAAAGGTCTTCAATGGATGGAATACAGTAGAACCTCGATAATTCGTAATCCAAGGGACCGGCAATTTTATACGAATTATCGAGGATTTCGAATTAGCGAGGTTAAAATGCGAAGGAAATGGCTTCAAGCGACCGACAGTTTATACGAATTATCGAGATTTAAAATTTTTCGAGGTACGAATTATCGCGATTCTACGGTATCTTCTAAAGACCCTCTATCGACTGAATACCTTCTAAACGTCACTTATGGACAGAAGATCATCTAAAGGACTTCTCCTATGGACGGAAGATTTTCTAATGGTCACCTAGGGCCGGTTACCTTTTAACCAGGGCTTCGGAGTCGAGGTATTTTTGGCTCGACTCCGACTCCAGACCAATTTTTTTTCACGACTCCGACTCCGAGTCGACTCCGACGGCAAATTCCTATGCCGGTAAAATTAATAAAATGTGCACAAAGTTTTAACTTTTTCGTATATTTGGGCCCATATAGGCTAATCTGTTGATTTTTTCCTAACATATTATTTAGAATATAATATTCGAATATAATACTCAACTACAGAATATAAATATGAAGTAAAATGCATAGTAAAGAAGAACAAAACAACAAAATTAATTTAAGATGGTACTTGACTCTCCATTTAGCTATTATTTCCAGCAAAACATCTAGGTCCATCAACTTGGGCAAGCGTGGTATTGATGTTAAGCCTTCAACTCTAGCTAAAGAATGAGAGCGATTTTATTGAAATTTCGATTTACTTAAGTGCTTAGGATGAGACGCGAATAGTATTAGTTGTACAAAATGGTATTAATATCAAAGATGTAATTAATTGTACTATTTACAAAATATGTACATGGTTGCATTTTTAGCTGTTAAATTCAAATATTTAAGCATATGTTTCGTAATATTAATTAAATTAGTGAAAACGTATACGTAAAGTATGAAAATAAAATATATACATAAGAGAAATAATAATAATAAAAGTTGATCCGCTTCAGTCTCCCCCTTCTGATGCTCCAATCGTCCCGATTAAGCATCAGTAACAATGAGTTAAATCAGCTGCGGTAAACTGCATGATTTTTATGGGTTGTTGAATCGGGTATGTCCTCAATAGCACTGCAATAATGATGTGTAGAGGAAGTTGTTGTTGCATTTCCAAACTATGTAACGGACTGTCATCGAAATCTCCCCCTGGAGTAAAGCTGCGCAAGTCTTGTTGGTTCTCCAAACAAGCTGGTAAACTCCTCACATTCTCCTTCTAGAGTTATTTTGCTCCACGAATTGTTGGTTCTCCAAACAACCTGGTAAAACTCGTCGGAAAAAGCTATGATAGGTTAAGGTCATCGGTTGGCAGTCAACAGAATCAGAGCTGACGGGTGCGAACGTTGTTGTTGTTCTTGCTTGTGCGTTTTCTTCTTGCTGTTTTGTGTGTGGTTGTTGTAGTACATCATCACAATGTTGTTTTTCAACCCTCATTTTCATACAGATGAATGTGCCTGCGTCGTCTTTGCTGCATGCATTCATACTTGTACGTAAATGTGTTTTTGATCAATGCCTTTGCTTGATCGAAGGAGTTGACGTTCCTGTTTACGCCAATCCACAAATTTGCTGCGTAATCCGGATGATTGTCGATGGAAATTGTTCAAAACTGATACACAACAGAGACATCTCTATGTTTCTGGGATCGCCTAGTACAAAACGCATGGGATTACCTTCATAACGCATTGCCTGGATAAGTTTTGTAAACTTTGCCAACTGATCTTCACCAGATACGTACGCTTCGCATTCAATGTTGTTGTTGTCCTCGGCTGTTGATGATAGAGTGGTCGTGTTACATGGCCACGAGTTGGGCGTCAATAAAGAAGAACAAACAACAAAATTAATTTAAGATGATACTTGACTCTCCACTTAGCTAATATTTCCAGCAAAACATCTAGGTCCATCAACTTGGGCAAGCGTGGTATTGATGTTAAGCCTTCAACTCTAGCTAAAGAATGAGAGCGATTTTATTGAAATTTCGATTTACTTAAGTGCTTAGGATGAGACGCGAATAGTATTAGTTGTACAAAATGGTATTAATATCAAAGATGTAATTAATTGTACTATTTACAAAATATGTACATGGTTGCATTTTTAGCTGTTAAATTCAAATATTTAAGCATATGTTTCGTAATATTAATTAAATTAGTGAAAACGTATACGTAAAGTATGAAAATAAAATATATACATAAGAGAAATAATAATAATAAAAGTTGATCCGCTTCAATAGCTATATTGTTTCTGCTGAATCTTACATTGGAAAATATCAACAAAATACAAGTTAGAAAGTATTTGACGGTTTTGTCCGTTCTTTGCACGAGAATATTCTGGAAGGAACTTTTATCCGTCAGAAAATATGCGAAAATGAAGGGGCAATACAAATAATATGGACTACACGCAGTAGAAATTATAAGCAATTCATGACCAGGTTTTAAAATGGATATAAGCCAACAGTTTAGAGTTCTTCGAGAGCCTTAAGAGGTGACCCCCAACCTAAAAAAAACCCAATTAAACCCCTTTTTCATGATTTTTTCTAAGAAAACCACAAAAATTTTGTGGTAGATTTTTTCCTTCATCTGAAAGACTAACAGCCAGTTTCTGTATGTCGAAAGAAGAATGTGTGCGAATGAAACACGCCCGAACTTTAGTTTTCGAAATAATTTTACCTTTGCTTTTGCTTCAAAACAAAAAACAAATTTGAAAAACACACAAGAGTTTGGACGTGTTTCTTTCGCACACATTCATTTTTCAACATACAGAAACAGGCTGTTACTAACTTAATCTGCTTTATGAATTTTTTGTTGAAAAATATTAAGGGCCTGTTTTATGTATCGTCGGTGTCATGCTTAAGTGTTCCATACGCCATTTGCCTGTTTTGAGATAATCGTATTTTAATGTTTTGCGTCACAACTGTGTGGAGCTGGCTAAAGCAAATATTTATATTTTTGAATTGAAATATTAATAATAGTGTATAGAACATATTTGAAAAAATTTAGAGGAATATGTATTAGAATATAAAAGTTATAGAGATTTTTTTAAAAAAAGAATTTCTGTCGATTTGTTCCATATCCGCACTTATGACACAAATGTGAAATATTGTAAATCACATGGAACAAAGTGACAAAAAAAATTTCCATCTTTGCCTCAATAAATTAAATACTTCTAAATAGAAAATTGAAATTCTGAGTTTTGAAATGCGTTTTTAAACTTGTAAGTTTTTAAAATATTAATTTCATAACTGAAAAAAGTTTATGCTTTCCCGTCGAGGCGTGGATATCTCGGAAACTAGAGCAGATAGGAGAAAGCCGACTAGAAATTCAGAAAGAGCATACCGGAAAACCCTAGAAACCACCTGTATCTCAAAAAGTCAAAAATGGCGTATGGAACACTTAAGCATGACACCGACGGTATGTCGATAAGAAAATGAATGATTACGAAACACTACCAAATTTGAATGTGTTTTTCATTTTTTTTTTTTTTTTTTTTTTTTTGAAGCAAAGGATTTAAAATTTCGAAAACTAAAGTTTGGGTGTGTTTCATGCGCACACATTTTTGTTTCGAAATACATAAACAGGCTGTAAGAAGTTTTGTGGCAAATGACCGTCTACGAAACACTGTTTCCTTTAAAGCGTTTTGCGGTGCCTACTCTAGCTCGAAAACTAATAATCCGATTGTCATATATTTTTGTAGGCTAATCACGGACATTAAAATCTAGTCGTTCATCGATTTTGTAAAAAAATGATATTACGGAATTGGCGGACCGAAAAAGAAAAAAATTTAAATTTTTGGCTTTACAAAAATGACGTTTTTGGTCATAAAACTGGCAAAAATGAATTGAAAAATAAAATCGAGCGGTCCTTTAATAGAAGACTAGGATGGCATCTCACAAAAGACAAGATAAGATGATCAGTAGATTTTTTTGTGAGATGACCACTAGGTCTTCAGACAGAAAACTTGTAGGGCTTATATAAAAGACGTTAAATGTCCAATTATAATTCGATTATCATAGAACTTTACTTTTGCTTGGAAAAAATTAATGGATTAATTAAACCAAAAAATATTCTGGACATGTTGTAATCAAAATCGGAGTCGAGTTATTTTATTCGACTCAGACTCCGACTCCAGCAAAATTGCTCGACTCCGAACCCCTGCTTTTAACTGGTTATATGCACAAAAGATCTTCTAAAGGTTCTCTGCGTACAGGAGACCCCTTAAAGGTCTTCTCTGAACAGACAATCTTCTAAAATGCCACTATAGACAGAAGATAATTTAAGGGTCCTCTATGGACGAACTATTTTCTAAAGGTATGCCGCCTAAATGTCCCCTATGAAGAGAAAGTCTTCTAAATGCCCTCTATCGCCAGAATACCTTCTGCACGTCCTCTATAGACATAAGATCATCTAAACGCCTTCTATGGACGAACCATTTTCTAAATGTTTGTTTAAAAGGTCCTCTATTGAGAGAAGACCTCTTTAAGGTCGTCTATGAACAGAAGGTCATTTTTGGGCAGAAGATCCTAAAGGTCTTTTATAGACAGAAGCTTTTTTGAAGTTCCTCTATGGACAGGAGATCCCAAAGGACCTCTATGGATAGAAAATCTTCTAAAGGTCACCTAGGGACAGGTTATCTATTAACTTTCTTCTGTGCACAGAACGTCCTCTATGGATAGATTATATTCTAAAAGTTCTCTATGAACTGAAGCTCTTTTAAAAGTCCTCTATCGACAGAACATATTCTAAACGTCCTCTATAGACATAAAGCAATCTAAATGTCTTATATGGCCGAATCATCTTCTGAATGTCCTGTTTTTTACAGAAGACCTCCTAACGACCCTCTATTGAGAGAATATATCTTAAGATGAACAAAAGATCATCTAAAGATCACTTATGGACAGAAAATTTTCTAAATCTGTTCTATGAAAAGAATACACTTTATATATCCCCTATGGACAGGAAATTGTCTGAAAGTCTGTATGGACAGCGGCTCTTCTTAGAGAACTCCTATCGACAGAAATATTTCTAATGATCATCTGTCTACAGAAGATCTTCTAATGGTTCTCTATGGACAGAAGATCGAAAGGTCTCCTACGGACGAACTATCTATCTGAATTGAAGATTTCCGATGGAAACATCTATTCAGCAAGGCTGAAAGATACTTCCAAGTAATGTCCTCCTATTTCCACTTTTCTCCTTCGAAGCAATGAATATTCATTGATTTCAAATTAAAAAACCTAATCAAACAACCGCATCGTGCCACACCTGAAGTACAGTCATCAACTGGAAACATTAACTGAATACATAATACCCTAAAAACGATGGAAACACACACAAAAAGGATACCTTTTTAGATAAGAGGTATGGCAATAGCAACAACAACAATATCATGTGCAACAACAAACTCAAATAAAACCCCAAACTAAGAAATATCAGACAACAACCGAGGGCAAACAAAACAAAAAAGGATCGACAAATAAAATCAGGATAGTTGGGACAGACACAAACACACATGTATGTATATGGCCTCACAGAACCTCCATCCACCTCAGTCTGACATTAATTTCATTTGTATTCAATATTGACTTCACTCAACTCCCTACAAAATATTGTACATCCTCTGAGCCATTAAATATCAAAAACCCATTGAACACGTTGTCCTCCTACCCATCACCACCACCACCATGAAATTTCGTTTATTCTTCACACTTCTTCCCTTCGCTTTGATAGCTGAATTTTATGAGCCTTTGACCAGAGAGTTTATCTTAACGATGAGATTGTCTTCTCTTTCTTTGGGTTGTAGTTTATTTTTAAAGACTTGTTCGAGGCCAAGCCTTTTGATTGAAGATTTTTTTATGGTAGAAGGACATTAAAGTGATTTCCCCGGGATACAGTGAATGATTTTTATTTCACATAAAACGCCAACTCATGACCATCAAGACACCAATACATGGCCATTTAGAAGTTAAAGTTATCGTATATTTTTATTGGTGTGCTGCATTGGTATGCCTGAGAAGTGCGTGAATTTATGTTTGGGGAGGCTATGAACGTGACGGCAAAATGGGACAGTGTTTTGAAGACAAGTTTTCCAAAAACTCCTGTGGAAACCTTGATTCAATCAGGCTAAATTGTAGTTTTGTCTATGGAAACCTCTATTTAGCCAGGCTGGGTTGAAGTTTTCCCATAGGAAACCTCCATTCAGCCAGTCTGACTCAAACTTTGTCCTTATGGTTGCATTCTCCAAAACACTGTCCCAACACCACTGTTGCCTCCAAACGAGGATCAACCAGCTACCCACCCCATGTTTGTTATTTTATTGGAAACTGGTTTTCCTCTCCAACCTCAATCCCAACCCCACACAGTTCAAAAAGGAGATGGAGAGAGCCTGAGCCACGAAAAACAAAATTGAAGCATAGCCTCCTTTTTGCCCGTTTTGGTTTCAAATTGATGATTCAAATAAAATCAAGAAAAAGCAACAGGAATCTTTGGTTCCTTACCATGCGGACAATAGAGACGGACAAAACGACTTACGAAACCAGTTTTTGAAATGTTACGACGACTTTGAACAAATTCAACCATTGTCCACTTTCAATCTGAACCAACCAATTCGGTTACCTGTTTGTCCATGTGGTGCAACAGCCTGGATGGATGTTTGCTACAAAGTCTCAACAAGGGTTCCAATACCGGTCGTCATCGTCACCGTCTTTGTATTTGTTTGTATTGTCTTTCTTGTTGTTGTTGTTGTGGGGACAATGACGATGGCAAACAGTTCCTTGACTGGCTGTTACTTTTGTTGGGGAGGATATTGTGCTGAGGACGCATTTCAATGTTTACTCTCAACAAACAGCCTACAAGGCATTCGAAGTCAAAGTCATTGTTGTCGCTGTCCCTGGTCGGGAGATATTCTTGAGTTTGTCGTCATCGTCGTATCTGTATTTGCTCGCTATCAGCTCGCTGTTTGTTGATGGATACAAATGGATCACCACGTATGGGATACACAAACACCATGATATCGATAGGAGTCGTTTGTGTGCTCCTACGTGGTTGTGTGTGTGAATGTTTATCATTCCCATTTGTTTATGTTTCATATCTACAATCCTTTCGTTTTTATTTTGTTATTTTTGTTCTGCTGTTGACGCTGTTTTTGCTTTGGTGGGGGATCTTTTAAAAGAGTTGTCGTTGCCGTTGTCGCCTTGCCCAGGCGTTGCATGTTTTCAATACCCAAGCTAAAGTCCTCCTCCACCTCCTACTCCTTCTTTCGATGTTTACTTTGTATACCTTTTGTATTTTTTCGTTTTATTTTTTATGTTGACTTTTTTCCTTGATTGTCGTTGTGAAAGTTGTTGTGAGGATCTCAAGTGTTTGCCTGGCATTGTTTGACTCTGTTTTGTATTCTTGAGCCTTGTATCAACATATACATGGAGATTTATCGCACCTAGGTGTGGAATATAAAAACAAACAAAAAAAACAGAAATTCCAACAAAATATTAAGGATGCGTGGGTTGTTTGAATTTAGCAAAGACGAATTTTAAACCAGCAGGGTTGAGTCATGTTCCCCCAAAACACTCCCTAAAATGGAGGTTTCATAAGAAAACTTCAATTCAGCCTAACTTAATAGTAAACTTCAATTCAGCCTGGCTGAATAGAAGTTTACATACGTATACTTCAATTCAGACTGACTGAATAGAAGTTCTCATAGGAAAACTTCAATTCAGCCTGACTGAATAGAGGTTTCCATAGGAAAACTTCAATTCAGCCTGGCTGAATAGAGATTTCCATAGGAAAACTTCAATTCAGCTTGGCTGAATAGAGGTTTCCATAGGAAAACTTCAATTCAGCTTTGCTGAATAGAGGTTTCCATAGGAAAACTTCAATTCAGCTTGGCTGAATAAAGGTTTCCATAGGAAAACTTCAATTCAGCCTGGCTGAATAGAGGTTTCCATAGGAAAACTTCAATTCAGCCTGGCTGAATAGAGGTTTCTATAGGAAAACTTCCATTCAGCCTGGCTGAATAGAGGTTTCCATAGGAAAACTTCAATTCAGCCTGGCTGAATAGAGGTTTCCATAGGCAAAACTTCAATTCAGCCTGGCTGAATAGAGGTTTCCATAGGCAAAACTTCAATTCAGCCTGGCTGAATAGAGGTTTCCATAGGCAAAACTTCAATTCAGCCTGGCTGAATAGAGGTTTCCATAGGCAAAACTTCAATTCAGCCTGGCTGAATAGAGGTTTCCATACGAAAACTTCAATTCAGCCTGGCTGAATAGAGGTTTCCACAGGAAAACTTCAATTCAGCCTGGCTGGATAGAGGTTTCCACAGGAAAACTTCAATTCAGCCTGGCTGAATAGAGGTTTCCACAGGAAAACTTCAATTCAGCCTGGCTGAATAGAGGTTTCCATAGGAAAACTTCAATTCAGCCTGGCTGAATAGAGGTTTCCATAGGAAAACTTCAATTCAGCCTGGCTGAATAGAGGTTTCCATAGGAAAACTTCAATTCAGCCTGGCTGAATAGAGGTTTCCATAGGAAAACTTCAATTCAGCCTGGCTGAATAGAGGTTTCCATAGGAAAACTTCAATTCAGCCTGGCTGAATAGAGGTTTCCATAGGAAAACTTCAATTCAGCCTGGCTGAATAGAGGTTTCCATAGGAAAACTTCAATTCAGCCTGGCTGAATAGAGGTTTCCATAGGAAAACTTAAATTCAGCCCGGCTGAATAGAGGTTTCCATAGGTAAACTTCAATTCAGCCTTGCTGAATAGAAGTTTCCATAGGAAAACTTCAATTCAGCCTGGCTGAATAGAGGTTTCCATAGGAAAACTTCAATTCAGCCTGGCTGAATAGAGGTTTCCATAGGAAAACTTCAATTCAGCCTGGCTGAATAGAGGTTTCCATAGGAAAACTTCAATTCAGCCTGGCTGAATAGAGGTTTCCATAGGAAAACTTCAATTCAGCCTGGCTGAATAGAGGTTTCCATAGGAAAACTTCAATTCAGCCTGGCTGAATAGAGGTTTCCATAGGAAAACTTCAATTCAGCCTGGCTGAATAGAGGTTTCCATAGGAAAACTTCAATTCAGCCTGGCTGAATAGAGGTTTCCATAGGAAAACTTCAATTCAGCCTGGCTGAATAGAGGTTTCCATAGGAAAACTTCAATTCAGCCTGGCTGAATAGAGGTTTCCATAGGAAAACTTCAATTCAGCCTGGCTGAATAGAGGTTTCCATAGGAAAACTTCAATTCAGCCTGGCTGAATAGAGGTTTCCATAGGAAAACTTCAATTCAGCCTGGCTGAATAGAGGTTTCCATAGGAAAACTTCAATTCAGCCTGGCTGAATAGAGGTTTCCATAGGAAAACTTCAATTCAGCCTGGCTGAATAGAGGTTTCCATAGGAAAACTTCAATTCAGCCTGGCTGAATAGAGGTTTCCATAGGAAAACTTCAATTCAGCCTGGCTGAATAGAGGTTTCCATAGGAAAACTTCAATTCAGCCTGGCTGAATAGAGGTTTCCATAGGAAAACTTCAATTCAGCCTGGCTGAATAGAGGTTTCCATAGGAAAACTTCAATTCAGCCTGGCTGAATAGAGGTTTCCATAGGAAAACTTCAATTCAACCTGGCTGCATAGAGGTTTCCATTGGAAAACTTCAATTCAGCCTGGCTGAATAGAGGTTTCCATAGGAAAACTTCAATTCAGCCTGGCTGCATAGAGGTTTCCATTGGAAAACTTCAATTCAGCCTGGCTGAATAGAGGTTTCCATAGGAAAACTTCAATTCAGCCTGGCTGAATAGAGGTTTCCATAGGAAAACTTCAATTCAGCCTGGCTGAATAGAGGTTTCCATAGGAAAACTTCAATTCAGCCTGGCTGAATAGAGGTTTCCATAGGAAAACTTCAATTCAGCCTGGCTGAATAGAGGTTTCCATAGGAAAACTTCAATTCAGCCTGGCTGCATAGAGGTTTCCATAGGAAAACTTCAATTCAGCCTGGCTGCATAGAGGTTTCCATAGGAAAACTTCAATTCAGCCTGGCTGCATAGAGGTTTCCATAGGAAAACTTCAATTCAGCCTGGCTGCATAGAGGTTTCCATTGGAAAACTTCAATTCAGCCTGGCTGCATAGAGGTTTCCATTGGAAAACTTCAATTCAGCCTGGCTGAATAGAGGTTTCCATAGGAAAACTTCAATTCAGCCTGGCTGAATAGAGGTTTCCATAGGAAAACTTCAATTCAGCCTGGCTGAATAGAGGTTTCCATAGGAAAACTTCAATTCAGCCTAACTGAATAGAGGTTTCCATAGGAAAACTTCAATTCAGCCTGGCTGAATAGAGGTTTCCATAGGAAAACTTCAATTCAGCCCGGCTGAATAGAGGTTTCCATAGGAAAACTTCAATTCAGCCTGGCTGAATAGAGGTTTCCATAGGAAAACTTCAATTCAGCCTGGCTGAATAGAGGTTTCCATAGGAAAACTTCAATTCAGCCCGGCTGAATAGAGGTTTCCATAGGAAAACTTCAATTCAGCCCGGCTGAATAGAGGTTTCCATAGGAAAACTTCAATTCAGCCTGGCTGAATAGAGGTTTCCATAGGAAAACTTCAATTCAGCCTGGCTGAATAGAGGTTTCCATAGGAAAACTTCAATTCAGCCTGGCTGAATAGAGGTTTCCATAGGAAAACTTCAATTCAGCCTGGCTGAATAGAGGTTTCCATAGGAAAACTTCAATTCAGCCTGGCTGAATAGAGGTTTCCATAGGAAAACTTCAATTCAGCCTGGCTGAATAGAGGTTTCCATAGGAAAACTTCAATTCAGCCTGGCTGAATAGAGGTTTCCATAGGAAAACTTCAATTCAGCCTGGCTGAATAGAGGTTTCCATAGGAAAACTTCAATTCAGCCTGGCTGAATAGAGGTTTCCATAGGAAAACTTCAATTCAGCCTGGCTGAATAGAGGTTTCCATAGGAAAACTTCAATTCAGCCTGGCTGAATAGAGGTTTCCATAGGAAAACTTCAATTCAGCCTGGCTGAATAGAGGTTTCCATAGGAAAACTTCAATTCAGCCTGGCTGAATAGAGGTTTCCATAGGAAAACTTCAATTCAGCCTGGCTGAATAGAGGTTTCCATAGGAAAACTTCAATTCAGCCTGGCTGAATAGAGGTTTCCATAGGAAAACTTCAATTCAGCCTGGCTGAATAGAGGTTTCCATAGGAAAACTTCAATTCAGCCTGGCTGAATAGAGGTTTCCATAGGAAAACTTCAATTCAGCCTGGCTGAATAGAGGTTTCCATAGGAAAACTTCAATTCAGCCTGGCTGAATAGAGGTTTCCATAGGAAAACTTCAATTCAGCCTGGCTGAATAGAGGTTTCCATAGGAAAACTTCAATTCAGCCTGGCTGAATAGAGGTTTCCATAGGAAAACTTCAATTCAGCCTGGCTGAATAGAGGTTTCCATAGGAAAACTTCAATTCAGCCTGGCTGAATAGAGGTTTCCATAGGAAAACTTCAATTCAGCCTGGCTGAATAGAGGTTTCCATAGGAAAACTTCAATTCAGCCTGGCTGAATAGAGGTTTCCATAGGAAAACTTCAATTCAGCCTGGCTGAATAGAGGTTTCCATAGGAAAACTTCAATTCAGCCTGGCTGAATAGAGGTTTCCATAGGAAAACTTCAATTCAGCCTGGCTGAATAGAGGTTTCCATAGGAAAACTTCAATTCAGCCTGGCTGAATAGAGGTTTCCATAGGAAAACTTCAATTCAGCCTGGCTGAATAGAGGTTTCCATAGGAAAACTTCAATTCAGCCTGGCTGAATAGAGGTTTCCATAGGAAAACTTCAATTCAGCCTGGCTGAATAGAGGTTTCCATAGGAAAACTTCAATTCAGCCTGGCTGAATAGAGGTTTCCATAGGAAAACTTCAATTCAGCCTGGCTGAATAGAGGTTTCCATAGGAAAACTTCAATTCAGCCTGGCTGAATAGAGGTTTCCATAGGAAAACTTCAATTCAGCCTGGCTGAATAGAGGTTTCCATAGGAAAACTTCAATTCAGCCTGGCTGAATAGAGGTTTCCATAGGAAAACTTCAATTCAGCCTGGCTGAATAGAGGTTTCCATAGGAAAACTTCAATTCAGCCTGGCTGAATAGAGGTTTCCATAGGAAAACTTCAATTCAGCCTGGCTGAATAGAGGTTTCCATAGGAAAACTTCAATTCAGCCTGGCTGAATAGAGGTTTCCATAGGAAAACTTCAATTCAGCCTGGCTGAATAGAGGTTTCCATAGGAAAACTTCAATTCAGCCTGGCTGAATAGAGGTTTCCATAGGAAAACTTCAATTCAGCCTGGCTGAATAGAGGTTTCCATAGGAAAACTTCAATTCAGCCTGGCTGAATAGAGGTTTCCATAGGAAAACTTCAATTCAGCCTGGCTGAATAGAGGTTTCCATAGGAAAACTTCAATTCAGCCTGGCTGAATAGAGGTTTCCATAGGAAAACTTCAATTCAGCCTGGCTGAATAGAGGTTTCCATAGGAAAACTTCAATTCAGCCTGGCTGAATAGAGGTTTCCATAGGAAAACTTCAATTCAGCCTGGCTGAATAGAGGTTTCCATAGGAAAACTTCAATTCAGCCTGGCTGAATAGAGGTTTCCATAGGAGAACTTCAATTCAGCCTGGCTGAATAGTGGTTTCCATAGGAAAACTTCAATTCAGCCTTGCTGAATAGAGGTTTCCATAGGAAAACTTCAATTCAGCCTGGCTGAATAGAGGTTTCCATAGGAAAACTTCAATTCAGCCTGGCTGAATAGAGGTTTCCATAAGAAAACTTCAATTCAGCCTGGCTGAATAGAGGTTTCCATAGGAAAACTTCAATTCAGCCTGGCTGAATAGAGGTTTCCATAGGAAAACTTCAATTCAGCCTGGCTGAATAGAGGTTTCCATAGGAAAACTTCAATTCAGCCTGGCTGAATAGAGGTTTCCATAGGAAAACTTCAATTCAGCCTGGCTGAATAGAGGTTTCCATAGGAAAACTTCAATTCAGCCTGGCTGAATAGAGGTTTCCATAGGAAAACTTCAATTCAGCCTGGCTGAATAGAGGTTTCCATAGGAAAACTTCAATTCAGCCTGGCTGAATAGAGGTTTCCATAGGAAAACTTCAATTCAGCCTGGCTTAGTAAGGTGTTGTATTGAAACATGCATTCCCATAATGTGCACACAGCCATCTGTTGAAAAGATTAGTAACAATTTTCTTTCAGATGCAGCAACAAATAACTTAATTAACACCCACCACCGCCATCACCACAAACCAATTACAGCTTATTTAATATTCCCACTCAACTTTTAATTAAAATATTTAAAAGAACGCCTTAGAGTTTCTCAGAAACGAGAAACTTTGCAACTTGATTTGAATGGAAATAAGGATTTAAAATCACAAGAAAATCCCAAATGACCTTTAAACTGTTTGACTTTTTCTTCCTCATCGTCGTCATCATTCCTTAATAATTCATCAAATTCCTTTCCAATTTTCTTTTTTACAGTTATTTTTACAACTTTACATCATCCCATCATAATCTTTAAATCAACATTCAATTGGGAGGTGGAGGAGGAGGAATAAATTTAAGCAAGAGGAAAACAGTGCGAAAACACGCTCAGAGGGGGAGGAGGAGTGGCATTGAGCTTTAAAAGCTCTTCTCATCCTCCAGCCAGCATGAATGTTATGCGTAAATTACGCGGCGCCGGCAGTGCTCCAGCTGGGAATGGTAGTGCCGGCAACAGCAGTGGTGGCTCCACAGGCTCCTCAACCGCAAACGGCGGCTCCACATTAACATCTGCTGCCAGTGAGGATGCCATGATGGATGCTCGTGTCCAAATGAGTTTGCACACACTAAAGAAGCTATTCAATGAATATACACACCCCAAGGAGCCATTAAGTGAACAAGAAAGGGACATGAAACTCTATCAAATGTTACCACTATTTTGCAAGGTAAGGAAAACATCTCCCACCCGCCCCAAGGAAACGGATATGAATGACCACACAATCATTTTGTTTTGTTTGTTTCCTTTCCTTTACAGGTTTTCAGTGCTTGTCCTGCCTCAGATATGAGTGAAAAGTTCTGGGATGTTGTGGCCTTTTGTCAGCAAGTTTCACGTCTAATGGTCGCCGAGATACGTAAACGTGCCTCAAATCAAAGTACAGAGGCTGCCTCAATAGCCATTGTCAAGTTTCTGGAAATAGAAACAACAGAAGAGACAAGCAGCGGATGGATGCTGTTGTCAACCTTGAATTTGT
>NW_027412439.1:0-10000 GCF_047663935.1 Musca autumnalis
AGATCGAAATATGATAATTGTGTTAGAAGTTAAAATATATAAACGCTTAAACTAATTGCAGTTCTTCGAAAAATATCTTAGTTTTTATAGTTTGGTCCATGATAATTGTACAATGCATCCAATGGTAAAAAATAGCTTCTATTTATCAACGATGAAATTGTTTGCATATATTTTCGCACTGGTAGTTCTTTGATTTGATTCACCAACAAGATGCGGTTAAATTGAAGGCTTATGATGTTAAATATGCAAACATCCTTTAAAATTTTTTTTGAACGATTTTAATGCCATTTCGTTATTTGTAAACTTCTAGGCAATTAATCTGTATTGAAATCTTCTAGGCAATTAATCAAAATTAAAAACTTCTAGGCAAAGGATATTCAAAATTTCAGTCAATAGCCTTGTACAAATTGTGGCAATATCCTTTTTAAAATGTCATTAATATACTTGTAAACATTTCAGACAATATATTTTTCGCAATTATAGCCAAAATCCGGGTAATGATTTAGATTTTATCCTTCTCAATGTTATGGAGAAAATCCTTGAATCCTTTTCAAATTTCTAGGCAAAGTCCTTTAAATTATATTAGGCCGTATCCTTTTGTAGGCAAGTCCTTCAATATCCTTAATAATTTTCTTTTATAAATATTTTTCCGACCTTCGTAATGACCAGTTTCAAAATTAAATATCGAATGAATGAAAATTTCAAATGAAAATTTCAAATTTGTCTGTGGCTTCTATATTTTGAATAGTAATTGTTTTCAAATCAAAGCTCAAAGTGCTCACAATGTACAAGTCCTTACAGATGACCAAATCAAAACCTCTAAAGAGATTACGGTGGAAAGCAACAATTTAGAAGTGATGAAACCTTCTGCCCAAAGCAAAAAGGTGGGAAAGAAGAAAGCTAAAGAGTCTACTCCTTAACCAAATGACTTCGGTAAAGAGGAACATTTGACGAAGGAGTCTGCCTTTAAGCCTAACTCAAACCCGGATGATAAGGGAAAGCGAAGAAAAAACGGATCCAAAAACACTCCACAGGCTATAAGGAAGATGAGGTGGATGGACCAACTGAGAAACACGACTGTTATAGCCTAGAAAGCCAAGGAGAATAAGCCCCAAGATTCCAGGTGATGACTATCGAGCGGCAATCATCGGCACAGCTGACAGCGACGGGAGAACCGCCGAAAGTCAATGGTTGCTTGTCGAAAACGGTCTTCGGATGATTATTGTTTCTTGTTAGGGCAGTTAATGTCCTTGGTGAACTTTGGGAAGGGGCTAATCTTGCAGTTCCAAAATCTAGATCTCCATACATATGGCTGGACCATCACTAGTCACTACGAGAATGAATGAACATTAAGGGACTGCGCACTCTAGGGGTAGAGTTGGGCAATCTCGTTCAATTGAACGATCCAGATCACTGTCCCCGATCAAAGACAAATGAGTAACACCATAAAAACCAACGTGTGCAATATACTTAATTGCAGTTTGTCTAAGAAATTACCGGTGTCCATTGAACGAGTTAGTGATCCGGATCATTCAGTTGAACGAGATTGCCCAACTCTATATAGGGGAGGGTTATCTGAGAAAACGTGGGATAACTGCACTTCGGGTTGGAATGGATTGGGTTCCGTTTGAATCCACCTCACACAAGGTGTGTAGTAGGTGGGAAGATCTTGAATCTAATCTTTTTACCTATTGGGAATGCAGAATTAGCTGAGGAGCTTAATAGAATCTTGGACAACTAGACTGATATTCTTCTTCGTTGTCATGCCGTTCCACTATCTTAGTCTTAAAATAAATCTCAACCGGTGTGGTGAAACAAGGATCTTAGCGATTTGATGAAAATTGACTTAAGTTGGTATACAAAGCGAGTTTCAATAAATATAAGAGGAGTATCAAGAAACCCTATGGACCATTTTCCGGACTGTAAGGACGTTGGTACCGGCAACACTGAGTGTGAAGACTTTCAAGTCCAATCAGATCTAGATATGGACCTGATTGGAAAGGTGGTTAGCAGAAACAAAATAAAATGGACAGTCAATACATTAAAACTATATAAATCGCCTGCTCCTGATGGTTTAAAACCGGCGACGCTCCAAATTGCATCACCACCAAAATTTCCGTGTGTGCCTGCCCTGTTGAAAGAGGTGAAGGTCACTTACATCCTTTAGGCACTCCGCACCGAAGGAACACAGACCCATTAACTTTTCCTCTTTTCTCGTCAAGACACTCGAAAGATGGATCGACCAGGAGATTAGGTGTTATATGGATTCAGCCTCTTTGAGCAACTTGCATCATGCAATCCACAATTTCGCAGGTTATGTCAGGAGCCTTATCAACGCTGCCTTGCTTGGCCAAAGCAAACGGCCCTGGTGTAAATCCATCAAGGACAGAACTCGTACTGTGCACTAGAAAACGTAAGATCGACGATTTTGTGCCACTAGTACTGGATGGACTACAACTACATCTCCCCTCCGAAGCTAAGTACTTTGGTGCAAGTCCCGACTGTCAACTACGATGGAAAAGCAAAGTTGAAGAGCGGACAAAGAAAGGATTGAACGCTCTGTATTCGTGTACGAATTCAATTTGAAAGAATCGATTATAATCGATAATTATACAATAGATGTATACCAAGGCTCATCCTATCCTACGGATATATTGTTTGTTGGCACTCATTACGCCACATAAATCGACATACAGCAAACTGGTTAAGGTACAAAAAGCAGCGCAGACTCTTATAACTTTAGCTTTAACAAGCACTACACAAGCAGTTCTTAATGCAATGCTGAACCTCTGGCTTTTGGCACTCAACCTCAAATGTTAGGCAGAGCGTAGGGCTCTAAGGCTACATAAACTGTATCTTTGGTGCGAATGCACCTATGGACATGGAAAAATTCTAAGGGAATTATGGGCCGACTACAAAGCGGACTCCAGAGAGAAATCTAGCGACTATGCTACACCAGTCGACTGAAACCAGTCTTGTAGTCTTGAGATTTGAAAAGGTCGTTATACCTTGTACCTCTGGACCGACTAGCCTACAATACATACGGCTCTAAAATGGGAAAAGGTACCGGTGCTACTGTGAAATTAAAAGTTTGACAATAACTGTAATGTTTTCCAAGGTGAAAGCGATCAAGGCAACAGAATTGATAAAAATTCTCGATGCTTAGAACTTTGATCAGATAACAAAGTTACAACCTAGTGTGGCACTCTAAACTACTTGTAATTCATATTTAATCAACTTACATTTTTCATTGTTTATCAAAATAAAAAAAATATATTTTTCAGTTTGAATGAAGAAACCATATTGAATAGTTCAACAAACTGGTGACCCCGATATTACGCAACCTTTGTACAATTCAATATGCCAGTTACACGCTCTACATCTGGAGGCGACGCGACGAGTGGTGCTGCAGGCGATAGCTTAATCACAAGCCCAACAATAGCGGTTAAAGTTCCGAAATTTTGGAAGGAAAATCCCAAATTATGGTTTGCGCAAATTGAAGCCCAATTTCAACTCCACCGTATCTCTGACGAAAAAACTAAATATTTCATCGTTTTAGCGGACCTGGACCATGAAATCCTTTCTCAGGTTAGCGACATTGTTATGAATCCTCCCACAGATTCATACGCACAATTAAAGACCCGCTTAATAGATCAGTTTTCCATTTCTGATGAGCTCAGGATGAAAACCCTTCTCTCCAATTTAGAAATAGGAGATACCAAACCGAGCGCTCTTTTCCGTCAAATGAAAATTCTCGCGAATGGAGCAGTAACTGATGACTTTTTGCGAACTATGTGGTTACAACGTTTACCTAATCAAATACAAGCAATATTAGCTACATCAAGAGATCCTCTGGACAACCTTGTTAAAATGGCAGACAAAATTGCAGACATCCAGCCTACCAAGCACTCGTCCATCTCCGAAGTTTATTCCTTAAATGACGTTATGAAGCAGATCGAAGGTATCAATTACAAATTACGAGAATTTGAAAAATACAAAACGTTCCCAAAAAACAGATCACGAAGTAAGTCTGCTGAATCACATTCGAGTAGAGATTCAAGTGAAAATGGAGTATGCTACTACCATCGCCGATTTAAAGAAAAAGCACGTAAGTGTCGACCCCTTTGCTCATATACAAGTCGTTCCTCGGGAAACTTCCTAACCGGTCGCTAGAGGCGTCATATGATCGGGAATGTAAAACAAATCGCCTCTTCATATACGACAAGTCAATTGGTAGGCATTTTCTCGATGATACGCGTGCCGAGATTTCTGTCATACCTGTTCAAAAAACCAAGAAAATTAAAAGTTCAAAATACAAACTTTTCGCGGCTAACAATTCTCCTATTCATACAAATGGAGAAGAAATTTTAACGCCATCGTTCGGCCTCCGTCGAAATTTTCCATGGAAATTTATTGTTGCTGATATTTCGCACCCAATAATCGGTGCTGATTTTTTAAATATTCTTGTTGATATTAAGAATGGACAACTTATTGATTCAAAAACTGGGCTAACAGCAAAAGGGAAACAAGATTATCTTCCAAACTACATCGAAATAAAAACAGTTCTCTCTTCAACTCCGTATCACGAAATACTTTTGGAATACCCTGGAATTACGAATCCATCAATAGCCAATGGTAAAAAGGCCCATAATATCCAACATGTAATTGAAACCAAAGGGCATCCAGTGACATCTAAACCACGTCGTCTACCACCTGAGAAACATGAAATTGCCAAGAAAGAGTTCGAATTTATGATGCAACAAGGACTCTGTAAACCATCCAACAGTTGTTGGTCGAGCCCTTTGCACATGGTACCAAAGAAGAATGGACAGTGGCGACCTTGTGGGGATTACCGTCGGTTAAATGCTCAAACCATACCGGATAAGTACCCAATTCCCCATATTCACGACTTCACCCATAGTTTGAATGGCAAAACTATTTTCTCAACTCTGGATTTGGTAAGAGCCTATAATCAAATACCCGTTGCTCCAGATGATATACCCAAAACCGCCATCATAACACCATTTGGTCTCTACGAATTTCAATACATGACATTTGGTTTATGCAACGCTGGCCAAACTTTTCAACGGTTTATTCATGAAGTACTGCGAGGTTTGGATTTTTGTTTTGCCTATATCGACGTTATCCTTATTGCATCGGAAAGTGAAGAAATGCATTTGCGTCATTTACATCAAGTGTTTCAACGTCTCCAAGAATATGGTGTCGTGATTAACATTGACAAATGTGTTTTTGGGCAACAAATCGTAAATTTTCTTGGTCATCGCGTAGAGGCTAAAGGTATCAGTCCTCTACCTGAAAAAATCTCTGCAATTAGGAGTTTTCCAAGACCTCAAACAGTCAAAGAACTGCGCCGCTTTATCGCAATGATTAATTTCTACAGACGATTTATTAAAAATGCAGCCACAACTCAAATACCACTTATAGCTTTGCAAAAAGGAAATAAGAAAAACGATCGCACTCCAATTACGTGGACACCGGAAGGTATAGCATCATTTGAGAAGTGTAAATCAGATCTTGCAAAAGTAGCGCTTCTAGCACACCCGTGTGACTCTTTACCAATATGTGTTATGGTAGATGCATCCGACGTCGCCATTGGAGGGGTACTGCAACAGAAAACACGAAATGGATGGCAACCATTATCCTTCTTTTCGCGGAAGCTGAATGACACACAGAAAAAGTACAGTACCTACGACAGGGAACTATTAGCTGCATACTCAGTGGTGAAATATTATCGGCATATGTTGGAAGGAAGACAATTCACAATATATACGGATCACAAACCACTAACTTTCGCATTCCAACAAAGTCTTGATAAGGCAAGCCCTTGTCAGTTCAGACAATTGGATTTTTTGTCACAGTTTTCCACGGATATTCGTCACATAAAAGATATGGACAATATAACAGCAGACACGTTGTCACGAATTTCTTCGATATGCGGGATATCAAACATTAATTATGACGAATTGGCGGCGGAACAAGAGCATGATGAAGATTTAAAACATTTTTTGGCAAATAAAGAAAAAACTTCACTACTTTTGAAACCAATTAAAATCAATCCAGAACAAAAATCTATATTTTGCGATACATCAACATCTAATGTTCGCCCATTCGTTCCCAAAACCATGCGTCAAGATATTTTTAATACGTTTCATAAGCTTTCACATAGTGGATTCAAATCAACCTACAATACGATACGGAAACGATTTGTCTGGCCCAAAATGAGTAAGGATATTAAAAAATGGATAAAGCTATGCATTTCTTGTCAACGATCTAAAATTACACGACATACTCATAGCGAGCTGGGTACATATCCTCTACCGACTGACAGATTTAGTCACATCAATATCGACTTGGTCGGGCCACTTCCACCATCTAAAGGGAACACTTATATTTTAACCTGCATCGACCGATTTACACGATGGGCAGAAGCAATTCCACTCGAAGATAGTAAGGCTGCAACAGTAGCAGAAGCTCTTTACCGTGGATGGATATCAAGATTTGGAGTACCTTTAAAAATTTCAACAGACCAAGGTAGACAATTCGAGTCGCAACTATTTAGAGAATTAACAAATATTATTGGAACTCAACGAATACACACATCTCCATACCACCCATCGGCAAATGGAATAATTGAAAGGTGGCATCGATGTTTAAAAACAGCTCTAATGTGTCACAATAATCCAAATTGGTATGATATTTTACCTACAGTTCTCCTGGGACTTCGAACAAGCTTCATAGAAATCGCGAAATGCACTCCTGCAGAACTTGTTTATGGCACGTCCTTACGACTACCAGGCGACTTATTACAAGAATGTTCAGAAAACCCTCCAACAAATGAATTTGTGCAAACATTGAAAAGTCAGATGAACTCGCTAAAACCTGTGCCCCCAAAACACAAAACGAATCGGTCAGTGTTCGTATCTCAAGACATGAAAAATTGCGAATATGCATTTGTTCGACAGGATGGTATAAGAAAAAGCCTACAGCCACCTTATGACGGACCCTTTCGCGTTTTAAACAAATCTGACAAATTATTTACACTAAATATAAACGGACGAGAGAAAGTTATATCAATTGATAGACTCAAGCCTGCCTATTTTTTCAATCCAGATTTAGCGGAAGATACAAGATCAATCAACGTTTTCAAACCCGAAACCAGTCAACGTCAAAAAAGAAATCGGATAACCAATATTCAAAGACGAGTAATGTTTCGTTAGAGATGTTATAAACACCATCTCTGGGGGGAGTATATGTGGCACTCTAAACTACTTGTAATTCATATTTAATCAACTTACATTTTTCATTGTTTGTCAAAATAAAAAATATAATTTTCAGTTTGAATAAAGAAACCATATTGAATAGTTCAACAGAGAGATGGCCTTTGAACCCATCTATCCGAAGATAGATGGCCTTTGAGTCCATCTATCCAACGATAGATGGCCTTTGAGCCCATCTATCCAACGATAGATGGCCTTTGAGCCCATCTATCCGAAGATAGATGGCCTTTTAGGCCTTCTTTCCAAAGATAGATGGCCTTTGAGGCTATATATCCCAAGATAGATGGCCTTTGAGCCCATCTATCCAATGATAGATGACCTTTGAGCCCATCTATCCAACGATAGATGGCCTTTGAGCCCATCTATCCAACGATAGATGGCCTTTGAGCCCATCTATCCGAAGATAGATGGCCTTTTAGGCCTTCTTTCCAAAGATAGATGGCCTTTGAGGCTATATATCCCAAGATAGATGGCCTTTGAGCCCATCTATCCAATGATAGATGACCTTTGAGCCCATCTATCCAACGATAGATGGCCATTGAGCCCATCTATCCAACGATAGATGGCCATTGAGCCCATCTATCCAACGATAGATGGCCATTGAGCCCATCTATCCAACGATAGATGGCCATTGAGCCCATCTATCAAGGATAGATGGTCTTTGAGCCCATCTATCAACGATAGATGGTCTTTGAGCCCATCCATCCAACGATAGATGGCCTTTGAGCCCATCTATCCAAAGATAGATGGCCTTTGAGCCCATCTATCCAAAGATAGATGGCCTTTGAGCCCATCTATCCAAAGATAGATGGCCTTTGAGCCCATCTATCCAACGATAGATGGCCTTTGAGCCCATCTATCCAACGATAGATGGCCTTTGATCCCATCTATCCAACGATAGATGGCCTTTGAGCCCATCTATCCAACGATAGATGGCCTTTGAGCCCATCTATCCAACGATAGATGGCCTTTGAGCCCATCTATCCAACGATAGATGGCCTTTGCGGCCATCTATCCAACGATAAATGGCCTTTGAGCCCATCTATCCAACGATAGATGGCCTTTGAGCCCATCTAGCCAAAGATAGACGGCCATTGAGTCCATCTATCCAAAGATAGACGGCCATTTAGTCCATCTATCCAAAGATAGACGGCCATTGAGTCCATCTATCCAAAGATAGACGGCCATTGAGTCCATCTATCCAAAGATAGACGGCCATTGAGTCCATCTATCCAAAGATAGACGGCCATTGAGTCCATCTATCCAACGATAGATGACCTTTGAGCCCATCTATCCAACGATGGATGACCTTTGAGTCCATCCAACCAACGATAGATAACCTTTGAGCCCATCCAACCAACGATAGATGGCCTTTGAACCCATCCAACCAACGATAGATGGCCTTTGAGCCCATCCAACCAACGATAGATGGCCTTTGAGCCCATCTATCCAAAGATAGATGGCCTTTGAACCCATCTATCCAAAGATAGATGGTCTTTGAACCCATCTATCCAACGATAGATGGCCTTTGAGCCCATCTATCCAAAGATGGATGGCTTTTGAGCCCATCCAACCAACGATAGATGGCCTTTGAGCCCATCCAACCAACGATAGATGGCCTTTGAGCCCATCTATCCAACGAAAGATGGCCTTTGAACCCATCTATTCAAAGATAGATGGCCTTTGAGCCCATCTATCCAAAGATAGATGACATTTGAACCCATCTATCCAACGATAGATGGTCTTTGAACCCATCTATCCAACGATAGATGGGCTTTGAGCACATCTATCCAACGATAGATGACCTTTGAGCCCATCTATCCAACGATAGATGGTCTTTGAACCCATCTATCCAACGAAAGATGGCCTTTGAACCCATCTATCCAAAGATAGATGGCCTTTGAACCCATCTATCCAAAGATAGATGGTCTTTGAACCCATCTATCCAACGATAGATGGCCTTTGAGCCCATCTATCCAAAGATGGATGGCTTTTGAGCCCATCCAACCAACGATAGATGGCCTTTGAGCCCATCCAACCAACGATAGATGGCCTTTGAGCCCATCTATCCAACGAAAGATGGCCTTTGAACCCATCTATCCAAAGATAGATGGCCTTTGAGCCCATCTATCCAAAGATAGATGGCATTTGAACCCATCTATCCAACGATAGATGGTCTTTGAACCCATCTATCCAACGATAGATGGTCTTTGAACCCATCTATCCAACGATAGATGGCCTTTGAACCCATCCAACCAACGATAGATGGCCTTTGAGCCCATCCAACCAACGATAGATGGCCTTTGAGCCCATCTATCCAAAGATAGATGGCCTTTGAACCCATCTATCCAAAGATAGATGGTCTTTGAACCCATCTATCCAACGATAGATGGCCTTTGAGCCCATCTATCCAAAGATGGATGGCTTTTGAGCCCATCCAACCAACGATAGATGGCCTTTGAGCCCATCCAACCAACGATAGATGGCCTTTGAGCCCATCTATCCAACGAAAGATGGCCTTTGAACCCATCTATTCAAAGATAGATGGCCTTTGAGCCCATCTATCCAAAGATAGATGACATTTGAACCCATCTATCCAACGATAGATGGTCTTTGAACCCATCTATCCAACGATAGATGGGCTTTGAGCACATCTATCCAACGATAGATGACCTTTGAGCCCATCTATCCAACGATAGATG
>NW_027412440.1:0-10000 GCF_047663935.1 Musca autumnalis
GCGCACCAGCAAGCCAGACAGACGGACGGACATGGCTAAATCAACTCCAAATTGTCTGAAACACATTTTGTCCAAACATACTTGGAGTCTAAAACCATTATTTCGATGAGGCACATTTTGCCCGTATGAAAGTGTATATACCCTCGTTAGCTAAATGCTGAGGGTATAAAAAAGTTCGATTTTGTTGTACTGTGTTAGTTGTAATTATTTCATGTATTCGTTTCATGCCAAAGCATTGGTGAAAATAACATGTCAAAACATTGGTGAAAATGACATGTTAAAGCATTGGTGAAAATGATATGTCAACGCATTGGTTAAAATAACATGCTTAGGGTCCAAAAAAAAAGTTAGGCTCATATAAAATTCATGAGTGAAAATGACAAAGTGACGACATGCCAGATCACTCGCACCCATGATTCAATTCATGATTTGTCATCGAACATTTTGCTAAGCAGCTACGGCCACTGTGTGTGGCGCTCGACAACTTTCGAAGAGGATACTGCATTGGTCTAAATTTTGCTTAAAATTTCAGTGAATTTTAGATAAAGTTCGAAGATGGTCATCGGTCCACTTCTTCCGGTACCTTCCTCATTAAAGTTCAAAAATATTCTCTAAAATGGTACGCGCGATATTTCCTGAACAGAGCAACCGATTACGTCCAAACATTAGATCTTGTAAATCCGTGGCAATAATTCATTTATTTATTTGAAATTTTTATTATAATAAAAAATTACAATAACATAATATAAAAAATAGCACTAGCATCTAAGGCTATCGGCTAAAATGTGTTTTAATTGATGTTGGATGAATGTCCTGTTAATAAATACATATACACATATGTATATTACACTTATCTTCTAGCGTGTGCATTCAAGAGTTTAAGAAAATTATATATACATTAATAACATTGTCATGAGAAGGGGGTTTTAATATATTCAACGGACTAGTTGATGATGAAAAGCACCTTGCTCTTAAAGTTTGCAGTGAGAAAATAATTCAACATATTTGTTTATGTGCAGTTTGGTCTGTTCGAGGACCCTTTAGACATTTTTTTTACCGAAGTTACTTCTTGTGATCCTGTTTACAGTGATACTATGTTTTTCGCGGTCCAGTCCATATTTCCTGATATAATAATATAAAAGCTCTAAATTATACGGTGACCAACTGAAATGAATGGTGAACGCGATTTCTATCAAAAGGAATGATAAGGAAGGATAAGATCCACTTTTAAAATTGACTATGTAGGTCAATTCCTTCAGGTACCTCTTCCGCAAACATGTGTGAGATTTAATTCAAATTTATGTGGGAACTGGGCATAACAGGCGAAGTACCCGTAGTGGCCTTACCTTCTAGAAACACAACACTGCATTAAATTCAATGAGAAATACAACACTTACAAATTAGAACAATGTACGTACTAAAATAAGGACATCTATATGATTGAAGAGTGAGACCAACATAAATACTAAAAGAATTGTGAAATAGTTAGAAGAAAGCTTTTAGTCTTTAAGCAAACGCCAACTGTGTAAAACATAAATTTTACTAGCTTTAAGATCACGGAACATCAATTCCGAACAAACACAATTCTAAGGATTAATACTAAATAAAACCTAATTTAAGCAATTCATCAAAATTGTTTCAATGTGTTTTAGTAAAATCCTACATATATATTTTTATCGGCACGTTCATACACCCAAAAAGAGCCACAAAATTGTGATAATCCCCTAAATATGTACATATATGTTTGAGATAGAAAGAAGCATATTGAAAGTCGGATAATGTTTCCTAAAATAAATTTTTACTAGTGAAAAGCTTATGCAGGTAGTGTTGTAGTATCACATAGTCGGCCCCGTCTCCAATATAGCCTTTGCTCACTTGTTACATACATACTCCGATTATGTCCGAATGTCAGACCACTCTTTTACGTACCTCCCATACAAAGTTTGGAAAGATGGCAGTTTAATGGCTAATCTGGGATTGTTTTTAATTTGTTTATACCCTCAGCATTTATGCTTTCATACGGGCAAAATGAGCCCTATCAAGATAATGGTTTTAGATCCCAAGTATGTTTCGACCAAAAGTTTGAAAATGTTCAAAAAAAAAACTGTGCGCACGATAATTCTTGAAGGGAGTAACCGATTTGGTCCATACTTTTCGTATCGTAATATCTCTACGGGACATAGATCAGGTTCGAATATGGACGATATATGTAGGCCCAACCCTGTGCGCTCTTCCCACACAAAATTTGTGAAGAGTTCAGTTTAAGATCTCCTCTCAAATCGTTTTGCTTCTTGTTGTAGCAACATGCATTCAATGCCTCCATTACGACAGTACACTTTTTTCAGGGGAAATTCCATACTTCCTGAGAAAATAGTGCGAAATGTTTAAAATACCCCTATGGCACCATGTGTAGTGTCTGGAGCGCACGAGAACTCTCAACCGGATTAGCAGAATCGGTTCAAAATTTTGACTTCGAATCCCTTTGGTTTTTGTTGTAACAACTTGTATTCGCTTTTTTCGGGTGCAAGTATATACTTCTTGAGATATTGGCCCAGAAGCTCGGAAAAAGCCTGCCGGCTCCAACAAAACTGGGTAGTATGTAAGATTACCCTCGAAGGGAGAAACCGATTTGGCGCAAACATTGTACATCGTATTATATAGACGTCAGAACTATTGTATGGTACTTCTTTTCTTTAGGTACGAGACTGAGGGTATATCTCTGTCGGCCAAGCCGACTGATACTTTGTTACTTGTTTTTAATTTTTTTTTCCTGAGAAATTTGCCTAAGAGCTCAAAAAACCCTATAGACGTAAGTGTTTAGCACTTTACCTTTTTTCACTTTTTTCCATAGAAAAGATTTTATGTTTTTTTTTGTTCAACTTTTAATTCAACTTTATTGATAATTTTGATAGATTTTCAAGGTAAGTATTTACAATGGGTTTCTTTTGCATTTAGGTGTTCACAGATAAGTATTTAGGATTTGGTTTTCAAGGTAAGTATAAATATTTTTCTTTTCACAGGTTTTTCGTGTGTTTCAAAAAAGGTAAGTATTTAGGTATGTATCAAAGGTAAGTAGCAGGTTTATGTACAAAGGTAAGTATAAGGAAATTCACAAGGTAAGTATTTTATGGTTTTTTGTACTATTCAGGTATATGTATGTTTTTAACACGGTAAGTATTATATGTTTTTGTTTCAGGTATAAAATTATAATTACAATATTGTTTATACACATTCGATTATTAGGATTTGATTTTTATGCAAATTCACTTTAATGTTTTAATTATAATATTTTGTAAGTTAACACTTTTGTACTTCTCACTTCGTCACGACGGGGGTGGTGCGTGTTGATCGTTTTGATGCTCAAACTTCGATTGACTTTCTTCTGTTTTGCATCGTCACATAAAACCTGTTTTGCATTCCAATGGTTTTGGAAATGCAGAAACAGAAATGGCAAAATATACAAATTATGTTCTCGCTTGCTTGTAGGTATGTGTGTATGTACTAAAAGCATACCGCTATGCTACAGTAGTGTACCAAATAAATAGCACACTTAATGGGCAACAAAATAGCACACCTTTATAATAAAATTTTTGGACATTCATGTACATGCCTCCCCCGCCGTGATATCTGTGAATAAAAGAGTTTAATTAGTAGGCATATTTTTAATTGGGCCTGAAAATACATAGCCTAATTTTGTGTTGAACGCCTTCACATCTCCAATGCCAGCCGGTGTACAGCCCTCCTGGTGAATCGCAGAGAATGTATCGGCTCCCAACTCTAAATCAATGGGAATGTTGCTGCGAGGATCGGGGTCAGCGAGAGCTTGCGGCGCAAAGTAGCCTGTAGGGTCTTCTAACAAAGGGTCGGAATAGGGTCTGCGTGGCAATTCATCGGTAATAAGGGCGTTTACTTTTAAAGCCCACGTGCCGTTTATGTTCCTGGCCATAATCTTGAAGGTAGCAAATCGGCGACTCTGATATATTATCGATCTGAGACCAAGCCTTTGGAACGTTGAATAGGCCATTCTGGACATCGTGGCCGACTGACAAATGAGTGCTCGTACAGTCTTCCAAGTATCTACACTGTCGGCTGAGACACGCACAAGGGCTGTGGGGACGAACACCAAATCCCAAGAGAATGAAGGCACCACAATGGGAGCTGGTTGTAAGGTATTATCTAACTGTGGGGCCCCATGTAATAAGGTGTGGTGTCGGTGGTCGCACCTTCTGCAGCTCGTCAAACTGGTGCAATCCGGTGCCAGATGACTACGGGCCAAACAGTTCCGACAGTACCCTCTCCGTTCAACGGTTTCGTACCTCTGAAAAGCAGACTGCTCTCTAAACCTGGGGCATGTTACGATTGCGTGATCGTCCTGGCAGAGCCCGCAGGCATATTGCCAGAAACTCGGCCGATCCCTTCTTTCTTCTCGCTGACCCGATCGGCTTCTTGATTGTGGTCGTCTTTGTGGCTGTTCTGGTTGTGGCTGTTGTTGATGCTGACGCTGCTGTTGTTGATGCTGACGCTGCTGTTGTTGACGTGGTTGATGTTGTTGATGGATTGGCTGTTGTTGAGGTTGCTCTGGTTGTGGTGGGCGATTTTGTTGTTGTCGCCTGTTTGGGGGTCTTTCCTCCTCTTCTTCGTCCCAATTATTGTGTGGGAGGTAGGCAGCCATATCTGTAATTAAAAGAGAGAGAGGAGTACCAAGTTTTTTAAGAAAAGAGGGTCCGACTAGTCAGTCGGTAAATAGCTTGACAACTTTGGTTATGGGTCGACTAGAGATGCCAAGCGAAGTTTTGATGTCTACCACTCTAATGTTATCGTCCACCCCCTTATATGTCTTAACAATTCGCCCCAACTTCCACTCCGTTGGCGACAAGCGATCATCTTTCACGACCACAAGATCGCCTTCTTTTAAATTGTCTTTCTGGTATTTCCATTTATGTCTTCTATGAAGTTCTGTTAAGTATTCATGTTTCCATCTATGGCAAAAATGTTGTGAAATTATTTTAAGTCGCTTCCAGCGATTAACATATGAAAGGTCGGAATCGGAAATATCCGGTTCTGCTGGCTCTAACATCGGTGCCCCAATGAGAAAATGAGCTGGTGTTAAGGGAGCTATGTCGTTAGGGTCGTCACTGGCTGGACTCAAGGGTCTTGAATTCAGACAAGCCTCAATACGAATTAATATTGTAGTGAATTCTTCGAAAGTAAAATTAAGATTTGGAAAGCTTTTACGTAAATGAGTCTTAAAGGACTTAACACCGGCCTCCCACAATCCACCCATGTGGGGAGCGCCAGGAGGTATAAACTTCCACTCTAAGTTTTGATGAGAATTTTGGGTAATAGCTTGTGAACTAAGATTTTTCATAAATTCTGCTCTATCTTTTTTGAGTAATTCAGATGCACCGACAAAATTGGTGCCGTTATCGGAGTATACACACGCCGGACAACCTCTACGACCTATAAATCGAGTGAAGGCAGCTAAGAATGATTGCGTCGAAAGATCGCTAGTTACTTCTAGGTGGATTGCCTTGGTGGCGAAACAAATAAAAACGCATACGTAACCCTTCGTTATTAAACACGCTCTACCAGTAAAGTTTTTGATATTGAAAGGGCCGGCAAAGTCCACCCCAGTATTGTAAAAGGGTCGTGTTAGAGAAGTCCTCTCCGGCGGAAGAGAAGCCATGATTTGATTTTGACTGTGTTTCTTATACAATGTGCAAATTTTGCAGTTATGAATGGTCTTTTTTACTAGAACTTTCAGTTTGAATATCCAGAACTCTGAACGTAGGACTCGAGTCATGAGCTGATTTCCACCATGCATAGTTATTTGGTGTGTAAATTCTACTAGGAGTTGCGATAACTTGGACATATATGGTAACAAGATGGGATGCCTTTCATTTTCTGTTAAGGCAGGTGATTGAACAAGGCGACCATTTGCTCTAATAAGGCCATTTGAGTCAAGATACGGATTTAAAGAAACAAGACCGCTACTAGATGGAAGTTTAGATTTTCTTTGCAATAGCTTGTACTCGTTTTCAAAATAATATTTTTGGGTTACCATGATAACTAGACGTTTAGCCTGTTGAATCTCTTCAAGGGAGTAATCGGGACAAGCTCGTAAGTGTTTTTTGTAGTATCGCATAGCACATGCATATGCTCGATATACTCTGTTTAACTTTGAGAAATTTACCAAAGGGTCTTTCTTTAAAAGTTCTTGTCTGGCATCATCAGTAATGGTTGTAAGGGTGAGAACCTTAGCTGATTTCTCTTCTAAGTTCGTATCTAACGGAATATTATTTGAGGGCCAACTAGATTTTTGGTATTTTAACCACTGGGGTCCATGCCACCATAGATTATGTGTTTTCAAATCGATCGGTGAACATCCGCGACTTGCTACATCAGCGGGATTCGCCTCAGAGTCAACATGACGCCATCGATCATTACCAACATTTTCAATAATTTCTGAAATTCTGTTACCTACAAAGGTACTCCAATGGCACGGTGGTTTTTTAAGCCAAGCTAAAACGATTGTGGAGTCTGTCCAATAATAAGATTCAATATTCGACATCTGAAGATTTGATATTATTGTAGAGGCCAATTTAGAGAGAAGTACAGCTCCGCAAAGCTCAAGTCGTGGCAAGGAAATCTTTTTAATCGGTGCGACCCTGGTTTTTGCTGCTAGGAGAAATGTGTCAACACTTTTATTGGGATTTTCTACCCGAATGTAGAGGGCCGCGCCATACGCGCTCTCTGACGCGTCGCAGAATCCATGAATCTCAATTTGATTAGTTGGTGTGTACTTAATCCATCTTGGAATAGTGATAGTGTCAATTGAGAAAGTATTTTTAACAAAGTTTTGCCAATTTAATAGTGTCATGGGTTTGAGAGCGTCATCCCAGTCTATTTTGTCTAACCAAATTTGTTGCATGATTAATTTGGCTACTACTATTACTGGAGCTAACCAACCACATGGGTCAAACAATTTGGCAATCGTAGATAGAACTTCCCGTTTTGTATAGTTAATCTTGTTTTCTATAGAAGGCGATGGGATTGAAAAACTATCCCCCGAAATATTCCATCTGATACCTAGAGTCTTGGTAGAATCATTTTCAGACAGATCTAGCCAATTGAGAGGCAAAAGGTGATCACTTGGCAGGTCTTTAATTATTTTGGGCTCATTTGAAGTCCATTTTCTAAGTTGAAAACCTGCAGAATCAAAGGCAGAAATTAATTCTTTGCGAGAGTCTAACGCTTCTTGTATGGAATGACCTCCCGCTAGGACGTCATCAACATATAAGTTTTGTAAAATAACTGAAGCAGCTCTAGGGTATATATCTTTTATGTCTTCTGCTAATTTCATGAGAGTACGGAGTGCTAAAAATGGAGCACAGTTCACTCCGAAAGTGACCGTCAAAAGCTCATAATCTTCGACTGGGTCAGAAAGAGATTTCCTAAAAAGAATTCGTTGATAACGAGTGTGATTTCTATCCAATAGAATCTGACGATACATTTGTGTAACATCGGCATTGTAAACATATTTGAAGAACCTCCATTTTAATATTTGCAAAACAAGATCTTGCTGAAGTATGGGTCCAGCGAAAAGATTATCGTTGAGGCTTCTTCTATTTGACGTGGGGCTTGACGCATTGAATACTACCCTAAGTTTAGTAGTCAATCGATCTGGTTTAATCACCGCATGGTGCGGCAGATAGTAATTTGGGGTCTGATCTATTTCCTCACGTGAAAGTTTTCTCATATGTCCCAGCTCTAAGTATTCTAATATCGCTTTGTCATATGAGTCTTTGATTTCTGGAGTCTTTGAAAGTTTTTTCTCCATTCTATAAAACTGTGCGAGGGCTATATTACGAGAATTGCCGAGCTCCTCACAATTTTTAAAGGGCAGGGTAACAATATACCTCCCATCTTTATTTCGTTTTGTTGTTTCTAGGTAGTTTTGTTCGCAGAATGAGTCTTCTTCTGACCTCAAAACTCTTTTTGGGGGCTCTTCCACCTCCCAAAAACGTGTAATAATCTTTTCGATTGAAGTGGTGTTAAACAAAGAAATGTTATGTGGATTTCTAGTGGTTTCGGGTATTGGACCGCCTACTATCCAACCGAATACTGTTTTTTGCGCTAAGAATGAGCCAAAAGATTTTATGGGAGTCCCTATTTCGAAGATTAAGGGTCCTATATCCATTCCTATGAGAAGATCGACAGGTTGACTTATGTGGAATTTCGGGTCTGCTAAGTTAAGACCAATAATATCTGTAAGTTTACTCTTTTCAATATTTTGTGAAGGCAAATTAGACGGAAGGGTCTTCAAAACTGGTGCCCATACATCTAATTCAAAGCTAGGGTCTAAACGAGAACGCAAAGTGAAAAGACAAGATTTTGTAGAAGTTTCTGAGACGATTTGGCTAAGTCCTGTAACATGAACAAGGTTTTTCTTGGTAGGCAATTTTAATTTGTTTCGAAGTTTTTCAGAGATAAAAGTAGATTGTGATCCAGGGTCAATAATTGCTCTGGCATCATATGATTGTCCTCTATTTTCGACCTGTACTATAGCAGTGAAAAGCAAAGTTGCACTAGGGTTATGTTCGAAAACTCTATGCTCTTGTAGAGTCAAGGTTGTAACGTTTTGTGGTTCTGTGGACTGTATTGTGGTTGTGAGAGCTGAAGCACTAGTACTAGGGCGCACTTCATCTCTTTCTAAGTTGTAATTCTGGGTTTGTTGTTGGGTGTCTGTTCCCTTATGTAACATGGAATGGTGTCTCATATTGCAAGTACGACAACCAAACCGACTTTTACATTCTTTGACGCCGTGATTAGACGAAAGACAATTGTAACAAAGGTGTGAGATCTTGACTAAATGAATTCTATCATTTACTGACTTTCCTAGGAACTGAGAACAATCTCTAATAAAATGATTTGCTTTGCAAAGTGGACAATTTTGCGTATTTTGAGTCTTTTGTTGTTGATTCGAAGTTTGTTTATTCACCGAACCCCCCTTATTTTGTGAATTTGGCCAAGTATTGGTATGGAAACTGTTTGCAAATTTTGATTTTTTACTAAAATCAGTTTTTTGTTGATTGTATTTTGTACTTGTAGGCTTAATATTTCCTACAGATTCTAATGTCTTGAATTTATGGGTCAAATATTTGTTTACCTGCTCCCAGGTGGGCAAAGTTTTGCTGTCGTGCAAAGAGTTTTCAAATTCCTCTAGAAAAGATCGAGGTAGTTTTGAGGAGCAAAGATAAATAAGGATAGGATCCCAACCCTTTACATCAACTTCTAGAGTCTCAAGAGTCTGAATACAACTATTAATGGTACGTTGAAGTTTTTGAATTGTGTTACTTGAATCAAACGCTATATGGGGTAAATTGAAAAGAATTTTGATTTGCTCGTTGACCTGCATCCTTCTGTTTTCATATCGCTCAGTGAGATTCTTCCACGCTAACTCAAAGCCATCGTTTGTAAGTGGGACATGACTGACTATCTCTCTAGCTTCTCCTGTTGTTTTCTGGGTCAAATGGAAGAGTTTTTCAACTTTACTTAGTTTTGAATTTTTAATATATATCGCTGTAAAGAGGTCTCGGAACGTAGGCCACTCGCTGTAACCTCCACTGAATGTGTCTGTGTCACATGGGGGAAGTCTTGAAACAGGTGTAAATTCTACTTCAGTATTGAGTTTTTGCGTCATTTGAGATTCTCTTTTAACTTTTTCTTCGGCTTGTTTCTGCTTAACTAACTGAATTTGCCCATTAATCGCTCCTACAGCATTTTTGTAAATGTCAATGGCTTCTAGATAATGAGTTCTTAGCTTATTTTTGTCAATTTCCTTTTCACCTTCCCCTGGGACATGATCCCTGCATTCTTCATACGCTCTTTTTACATGGTCATAAACCGAATCTAGCTGAACTCTTGATGCCTCTAATCTATGAATATCATCTTCGGTGTTCGCTATACTTAAAATCGCTGCATAATCTTTTAAATCATT
>NW_027412441.1:0-25000 GCF_047663935.1 Musca autumnalis
TTCTTGGGCAAACATTTCTTTTTAAGACAAATAGCTTATTTGTCGTTGGAATTTGGACAAGTACACCCCAGCAGTGGAAAATCTCACCTTTTCATACACCCAACACTTGGTAGCGCCATATACACTTTTGTATAATTGAGACTTTTTAGCATATTTTGGCTAAATTAAAGCAGTTTTTCGCCTTGAGAAAGTTTCTTGAAGTTATCTTCCATTTCCCCCAACTTTAATTTCAAATATAATTACACCTTGCTAAGATTCTGTTGTATTCTTAGAATTTTGGAGGTTTTGTGTGGAAATTTCTAATTTCCTGTGAGCTATAGCCATTTATTCTTCAACTTGAATTTCATTTTTTCACCTCTCTTTGTTGTTTGTTGCAAATTCTATTGCAGATTTAACTTACAAAATGTCTGTCACCCCGCTTACTCGGTTTATTAGAGCTTCAGACATCGTTTTGAAACGTGTGGCTTCCTTTGAACAGAAAAGTGAAACCAACTATAACGCACATTATCTCGAAATCCACAATTCAGAGCTTCGAAAATTGTGGAACAAAGTTCAATGCACTTATGAGGAGTGCAAAAATAGCCTCACGACATCCGAGACTGCACAGACTGATGATATTGATGTCGTTGAGGAAAAGTACGCCACATCCTACATTGCGTACCTTCGGTGCATTAGCACAATTAGTCGGCATCTTGAGCGCCTTAAAACTCCTGATAGTGAAACTCCTTCACCTGCTATAGCTTCTGCAATCTCACCACCTCCTCCAAATGAATTGTTGTTCGTTTCAAAGGAAACACCATCTCCCAGTTTGCTTTCTAGCGAGTCTTTAGCCCCTGTTTCTGTGCAGTCTACTCCTCTTGATGTAATTGTCCCAACAGAAACTTCCTCCACCACAACGTGTAGTACCCAGACTGACGACATCACCTTTTATTCTGAACAGTCTTCATCGGGTTTGCTATTGAGGGAGTCTATCCCTTTGCAGGTTGATGCTTCACATGTCTGTCCTTCACCTCCTCAAATCACCACCACCACAAATTGTTCTACTGCCCCTGTTGCAAACCACTCCAAGTCAACTGTCGATACCCATTATCTGCCTTTGCCTCCTATCGACATTGATGTTTTTGCAGGTGGATTTATGTCATGGCCCACGTTTAGGGATATTTTCACCACTCTATTTGTTGAAAATTCGCGTCTGTCAGACGTTGAGCGCCTCTGCTACTTAGTGCAGAAAACCTCAGGTGAGGCTCGCGAAATCGTTTCGAGATTTCCACTCACCAATTGTAGTTTCCCTTTAGCGTGGAAAGCTTTGTCGGATGCGTATGATAATAAGCGCATCGTGGTTAACAACTATATCAAAACCTTGCTTGATATTCCCCCTTCACCTCGTGAAACAGTTTCGGGTTTGAAAACAATCCAGCGTGGGATTAATAGTTGTCTGGCTGCAATGACGGTCTATGACGTCGTCACGGATCATTGGGATCCAATAATAGTTTGTATTTGTTTGCAGCTTTTGCCAAAATTGACTTTGACTCTGTGGGAGCAAAGCATAAAAAATAAGTCGTCGTTGCCTTCTTGGGATGACTTAGATGCTTTCCTCACAGAGAGGATACAAACATTGGTTTGTATCCACAGCATGTACGGGAATCAACTGACACAATCGTCACAAAGAAAGTTGTCTCATCTCGCTCCTCCAACAAAGTGTTGTCGGTACATAAATCTAACGATGTATCACATCCTCGATCTACAAATTTGCTGACAAGTACTTGCCCAATTTGTCCTGGCCGGAGCCACGTTCTTCGTCTCTGCCCGCAGTTTATTAAACTATCATTTCAGGACAAATTCTCGATTGTGAAAAAGCATAATTATTGCATAAATTGCTTATGTCGTGGTCATGCTGTTAAGAAATGTAACAGCAAATATAGTTGCAATTTGTGCAAACAACGGCACCATAGCCTTCTCCACCGACCACAGGTTAGAAGAGTTATTGCTCCGACCACATCAAAACTGTCTCCGTCTTTTACTGAAGTCAAAAGTCGAGATCACAGTTGTGTTTTGTCGCAGCCCCGACATTCTCCAGGCATTTCTACATTGCCCTGCACTTCTCCGGCTTTTACAAATGTCAAAAGTCGAGAGTCTAAGTGTACTATGTCGACCCGCTCTCCTAACAGACGCCACAGCAATCATACAGACACTGATACCTTGAGCAATAGTAAAGTTCTTGCTTCGCCATCTGTGAATTCCCCTCCGGCTTTTACATACGTCAAAAGTCGAGTATTAGCTTCAACTCTGACGAAATCATCTCCGGCTTTTACGAAGGTCAAAAGTCGAGTATTTAGCCATTCTTTATCGAGCTCAAATACCTCTCCGGCTTTTACCAAGGTCAAAAGTCGAATATTTAGTTCCTCTTTGTCGCGTTCAACCTCCTCTCCGGCATTAACCGATGTCAAAAGTCGAGAACTTCGTTTGTTGGATCGGTCTTCGGACCACACCAACCTCCTCCTCAGATAATAGTTTGCTTTTGGGAACGGCCAAAGATAGTTTTGAATTCGTAGCTTCCCAAAAGTCTATTTTTGGGTACCTCCTCACCAGTTTGGTTCCTCTCGCCTCTAGTTCGTAATCTCGTACGTTACGTTGAAATCGACCACTATAGTTAATTGTTGAAACAACTCGGTATAATTCTATACTTGCAAATTAAAATTGAATAGTTCAATGACTCGTCTCCATATCCTTGAATCGAGCGAATATCGGAGTCGATCATTTCTTAATTACTCGTTATAGAAATCGCTAATTTCCAATTTGAACTATAGATCACTTGGGAATCTGAATTTACGTTCATGAATCTTATTACTGACATATTTGTATAATACTATTAATCTTTATTGTAATTATTCTTAGCTCCAATTTGTTGATCCACGCTTACGTGTATCAAGGTGGGCGGCAATGTATAAGTTAGATACTTTGTCCCACAACTTCCCCTGCTCGATCAATCACGGATGCTGATTGGCGCACTGGCATCTCCTCTACAATTCCCTCTGCGGATACCGTAGTGTGCGGATCGCCGCTGGGCATCGGTTGTTGTCGGTTTGCTCACTTTGTTACGCTTTGCCTCACTGGAATAATTGTAATTGTAGTAGTATATGACATGGGATCCTCTGCGATCACTTAGAACCTCAGCGTTCACTTGTCATTAGTCACTAGTCTAAGAATAACGTCTACGCGTTATAACTAAAAGGCCTCTATCGCCAATACCACCGATTACAAAAGGTAATCCATTTGTTGTATGAAAAGAGTCACAAATAAACTTCCAGCATATTATTATATTTAAATTGATACTGCTTGTGTTTTTATTTCTTTGATTCTTTTCTCCCTCCACTGCTCATCATTCGGTAACCTGAGCTATCGTTTGTCTAACCTATGGATTTCCCCTCCCTCACCTAAACAGATAGCTTAGCAAACAACGTAAGAAGGAAGACTGTAGATGTAATGGGTCATGAGATATTTGCTCCCATATGGACATGTAATGGGGTTGACAAAGCTTACCCTTGTATTTCTTGAGACTTTGATGCTTCTGCGTCTATCTTTCAAACGGAATTCGATATCGTCATCTAAATTGCATGGATGGTGTGTCAAGGATAGCTTAACAAACAGCGTAAGAAGGAAGGTTGTAGATGCTATGGGTCATGAGATAAATGCTCTCATATGGACATGTAATGGGTTTGACAAAGCTTACACTTGTATTTCTTGCGACTTGGATGCTTCTGCGTCTATCTTTCAAACGGAATTCGATATCATCATCTAAATTGCATGGATGGTGTGTCAAGGATAGCTTAACAAACAACGTAAGAAGGAAGACTGTAGATGTAATGGGTCATGAGATATTTGCTCCCATATGGACATGTAATGGGTTTGACAAAGCTTACCCTTGTATTTCTTGAGACTTTGATGCTTCTGCGTCTATCTTTCAAACGGAATTCGATATCGTCATCTAAATTGCATGGATGGTGTGTCAAGGATAGCTTAACAAACAACGTAAGAAGGAAGATTGTAGATGTAATGGGTCATGAGATATTTGCTCCCATATGGACATGTAATGGATTTGACAAAGCTTACCCTTGTATTTCTTGAGACTTTGATGCTTCTGCGTCTATCTTTCAAACGGAATTCGATATCGTCATCTAAATTGCATGGATTGTGTGTCAAGGATAGCTTAGCAAACAACGTAAGAAGGAAGACTATAGATGTAATGGGTCATGAGATATTTGCTCCCATATGGACATGTAATGGGTTTCGCAAAGCTTACCCTTGTATTTCTTGAGACTTTGATGCTTCTGCGTCTATCTTTCAAACGGAATTCGATATCGTCATCTAAATTGCATGGATTGTGTGTCAAGGATAGCTTAACAAACAACGTAAGAAGGAAGACTGTAGATGTAATGGGTCATGAGATATTTGCTCCCATATGGACATGTAATGGATTTGACAAAGCTTACCCTTGTATTTCTTGAGACTTTGATGCTTCTACGTCTATCTTTCAAACGGAATTCGATATCGTCATCTAAATTGCATGGATTGTGTGTCAAGGATAGCTTAACAAACAACGTAAGAAGGAAGACTGTAGATGTAATGGGTCATGAGATATTTGCTCCCATATGGACATGTAATGGATTTGACAAAGCTTACCCTTGTATTTCTTGAGACTTTGATGCTTCTGCGTCTATCTTTCAAACGGAATTCGATATCGTCATCTAAATTGCATGGATTGTGTGTCAAGGATAGCTTAACAAACAACGTAAGAAAGAAGACTGTAGATGTAATGGGTCATGAGATATTTGCTCCCATATGGACATGTAATGGGTTTGACAAAGCTTACACTTGTGTTTCTTGAGACTTGGATGCTTCTGCGTCTATCTTTCAAACGGAATTCGATATCGTCATCTAAATTGCATGGATGGTGTGTCAAGGATAGCTTAACAAACAACGTAAGAAGGAAGATTGTAGATGTAATGGGTCATGAGATATTTGCTCCCATATGGACATGTAATGGATTTGACAAAGCTTACCCTTGTATTTCTTGAGACTTTGATGCTTCTGCGTCTATCTTTCAAACGGAATTCGATATCGTCATCTAAATTGCATGGATTGTGTGTCAAGGAAAGCTTAACAAACAACGTAAGAAAGAAGACTGTAGATGTAATGGGTCATGAGATATTTGCTCCCATATGGACATGTAATGGGTTTGACAAAGCTTACACTTGTGTTTCTTGAGACTTGGGTGCTTCTGCGTCTATCTTTCAAAAGGAATTCGATATCATCATCTAAATTGCATGGATGGTGTGTCAAGGATAGCTTAACAAACAACGTGAGAAGGAAGACTGTAGATGTAATGGGTCATGAGATATTTGCTTCCATATGGACATGTAATGGGTTTGTCATAGCTTACCCTTGTATTTCTTGAGACTTTGATGCTTCTGCGTCTATCTTTCAAACGGAATTCGATATCGTCATCTAAATTGCATGGATGGTGTGTCAAGGATAGCTTAACAAACAACGTGAGAAGGAAGACTGTAGATGTAATGGGTCATGAGATATTTGCTCCCATATGGACATGTAATGGGTTGTTTGTCATAGCTTACCCTTGTATTTCTTGAGACTTTGATGCTTCTGCGTCTATCTTTCAAACGGAATTCGATAGCGTCATCTAAATTGCATGGATTGTGTGTCAAGGATAGCTTAGCAAACAACGTAAGAAGGAAGACTGTAGATGTAATGGGTCATGAGATATTTGCACCCCTATGGACATGTAATGGGTTTGACAAAGCTTACCCTTGTATTTCTTGAGACTTTGATGCTTCTGCGTCTATCTTTCAAACGGAATTCGATATCGTCATCTAAATTGCATGGATGGTGTGTCAAGGATAGCTTAACAAAAAGCGTAAGAAAGAAGGTTGTAGATGCTATGGGTCATGAGATATATGCTCTCATATGGACATGTAATGGGTTTGACAAAGCTTACACTTGTGTTTCTTGAGACTTGGATGCTTCTGCGTCTATCTTTCAAGCGGAATTCGATATCATCATCTAAATTGCATGGATGGTGTGTCAAGAATAGCTTAACAAACAACGTACGAGGGAAGATTGTAGATGCTATGGGTCATGAGATATATGCTTTCATATGGACATGTAATGGGTTTGACAAAGCTTACACTTGTTTTTCTTGAGACTTGGATGCTTCTGCGTCTATCTTTCAAACGGAATTCGATATCATCATCTAAATTGCATGGATTGTGTGTCAAGGATAGCTTAACAAACAACGTAAGAAGGAAGGCTGTAGATGTAATGGGTCATGAGATATTTGCTCCCATATGGACATGTAATGGGTTTGACAAAGCTTACCCTTGTATTTCTTGAGACTTTGATGCTTCTGCGTCTATCTTTCAAACGGAATTCGATATCGTCATCTAAATTACATGGATGGTGTGTCAAGGATAGCTTAACAAACAGCGTAAGAAAGAAGGTTGTAGATGCTATGGGTCATGAGATATATGCTCTCATATGGACATGTAATGGGTTTGACAAAGCTTACACTTGTGTTTCTTGAGACTTGGATGCTTCTGCGTCTATCTTTCAAGCGGAATTCGATATCATCATCTAAACTGCATGGATGGTGTGTCAAGGATAGCTTAACAAACAACGTACGAGGGAAGATTGTAGATGCTATGGGTCATGAGATATATGCTCTCATATGGACATGTAATGGGTTTGACAAAGCTTACACTTGTGTTTCTTGAGACTTGGATGCTTCTGCGTCTATCTTTCAAACGGAATTCGATATCATCCAAATTGCATGGATTGTGTGTCAAGGATAGCTTAACAAACAACGTAAGAAGGAAGACTGTGGATGTAATGGGTCATGAGATATTTGCTCCCATATGGACATGTAATGGATTTGACAAAGCTTACCCTTGTATTTCTTGAGACTTTGATGCTTCTGCGTCTATCTTTCAAACGGAATTCGATATCGTCATCTAAATTGCATGGATTGTGTGTCAAGGATAGCTTAACAAACAACGTGAGAAAGAAGCCTGTAGATGTAATGGGTCATGAGATATTTGCTCCCATATGGACATGTAATGGATTTGACAAAGCTTACCCTTGTATTTCTTGAGACTTTGATGCTTCTGCGTCTATCTTTCAAACGGAATTCGATATCGTCATATAAATTGCATGGATGGTGTGTCAAGGATAGCTTAACAAACAGCATAAGAAAGAAGGTTGTAGGTGCTATGGGTCATGAGATATATGCTCTCATATGGACATGTAATGGGTTTGACAAAGCTTACACTAGTGTTTCTTGAGACTTGGATGCTTCTGCGTCTATCTTTCAAACGGAATTCGATATCATCATCTAAATTGCATGGATGGTGTGTCAAGGATAGCTTAACAAACAGCGTTAGAAAGAAGGTTGTAGATGCTATGGGTCATGAGATATATGCTCTCATATGGACATGTAATGGGTTTGACAAAGCTTACACTTGTGTTTCTTGAGACTTGGATGCTTCTGCTATCTTTCAAACGGAATTCGATATCATCATCTAAATTACATGGATGGTGTGTCAAGGATAGCTTAACAAACAACGTGAGAAGGAAGACTTTAGACGTAATGGGTCATGAGATATTTACTCCCATATGGACATGTAATGGGTTTGACAAAGCTTACCCTTGTATTTCTTGAGACTTTGATGCTTCTGCGTCTATCTTTCAAACGGAATTCGATATCGTCATCTAAATTGCATGGATGGTGTGTCAAGGATAGCTTAACAAACAACGTGAGAAGGAAGACTGTAGATGTAATGGGTCATGAGATATTTGCTCCCATATGGACATGTAATGGGTTGTTTGTCATAGCTTACCCTTGTATTTCTTGAGACTTTGATGCTTCTGCGTCTATCTTTCAAACGGAATTCGATATCGTCATCTAAATTGCATGGATGGTGTGTCAAGGATAGCTTAACAAACAACGTGAGAAGGAAGACTGTAGATGTAATGGGTCATGAGATATTTGCTCCCATATGGACATGTAATGGGTTGTTTGTCATAGCTTACCCTTGTATTTCTTGAGACTTTGATGCTTCTGCGTCTATCTTTCAACCGGAATTCGATATCGTCATCTAAATTGCATGGATGGTGTGTCAAGGATAGCTTAACAAACAACGTAAGAGGGAAGATTGTAGATGCTATGGGTCATGAGATATATGCTCTCATATGGACATGTAATGGGTTTGGCAAAGCTTACACTTGTTTTTCTTGAGACTTAGATGCTTCTGCGTCTATCTTTCAAACGGAATTCGATATCGTCATCTAAATTGCATGGATTGTGTGTCAAGGATAGCTTAACAAACAACGTAAGAAAGAAGACTGTAGATGTAATGGGTCATGAGATATTTGCTCCCATATGGACATGTAATGGGTTGTTTGTCATAGCTTACCCTTGTATTTCTTGAGACTTTGATGCTTCTGCGTCTATCTTTCAAACGGAATTCGATAGCGTCATCTAAATTGCATGGATTGTGTGTCAAGGATAGCTTAGCAAACAACGTAAGAAGGAAGACTGTAGATGTAATGGGTCATGAGATATTTGCTCCCATATGGACATGTAATGGGTTTGTCATAGCTTACCCTTGTATTTCTTGAGACTTGGGTGGTTCTGCGTCTATCTTTCAAACGGAATTCGATATCATCATCTAAATTACATGGATGGTGTGTCAAGGATAGCTTAACAAACAACGTAAGAAAGAAGACTGTAGATGTAATGGGTCATGAGATATTTGCTCCCATATGGACATGTAATGAGTTTCACAAAACTTACCCTTGTATTTCTTGAGACTTTGATGCTTCTGCGTCTATCTTTCAAACGGAATTCGATATCGTCATCTAAATTGCATGGATTGTGTGTCAAGGATAGCTTAACAAACAACGTAAGAAAGAAGACTGTAGATGTAATGGGTCATGAGATATTTGCTCCCATATTGACATGTAATAGGTTTGACAAAACTTACCCTTGTATTTCTTGAGACTTTGATGCTTCTGCGTCTATCATTCAAACGGAATTCGATATCGTCATCTAAATTGCATGGATGGAGTGTCAAAGATAGCTTAGCAAACAACGTAAGAAGGAAGATTGTAGATGTAATGGGTCATGAGATATTTGCTCCCATATGGACATGTAATGGGTTTGACAAAGCTTACCCTTGTATTTCTTGAGACTTTGATGCTTCTGCGTCTATCTTTCAAACGGAATTCGATATCGTCATCTAAATTGCATGGATGGTGTGTCAAGGATAGCTTAACAAACAACGTAAGAGGGAAGATTGTAGATGCTATGGGTCATGAGATATATGCTCTCATATGGACATGTAATGGGTTTGGCAAAGCTTACACTTGTTTTTCTTGAGACTTAGATGCTTCTGCGTATATCTTTCAAACGGAATTCGATATCATCATCTAAATTGCATGGATTGTGTCTCAAGGATAGCTTAACAAACAACGTAAGAAGGAAGACTGTAGATGTAATGGGTCATGAGATATTTGCTCCCGTATGGACATGTAATGGATTTGACAAAGCTTACCCATGTATTTCTTGAGACTTTGATGCTTCTGCGTCTATCTTTCAAACGGAATTCGATATCGTCATCTAAATTGCATGGATTGTGTCAAGGTAAGAAAGAAGACTGTAAATGTAATGGGTCATGAGATATTTGCTCCCATATGGACATGTAATGGGTTTGACAAAACTTACCCTTGTATTTCTTGAGACTTTGATGCTTCTGCGTCTATCTTTCAAACGGAATTCGATATCGTCATCTAAATTGCATGGATGGAGTGTCAAGGATAGCTTAGCAAACAACGTAAGAAGGAAGACTGTAGATGTAATGGGTCATGAGATATTTGCTCCCATATGGACATGTAATGGGTTTGACAAAGCTTACCCTTGTATTTCTTGAGACTTTGATGCTTCTGCGTCTATCTTTCAAACGGAATTCGATATCGTCATCTATATTGCATGGATGGTGTGTCAAGGATAGTTTAACAAACAACGTGAGAAGGAAGACTGTAGATGTAATGGGTCATGAGATATTTGCTCCCATATGGACATGTAATGGGTTTGACAAAACTTACAATTGTATTTCTTGAGACTTTGATGCTTCTGCGTCTATCTTTCAAACGGAATTCGATATCGTCATCTAAATTGCATGGATTGTGTGTCAAGGATAGCTTAACAAACAACGTAAGAAAGAAGACTGTAGATGTAATGGGTCATGAGATATTTGCTCCCATATGGACATGTAATGGGTTTGACAAAACTTACAATTGTATTTCTTGAGACTTTGATGCTTCTGCGTCTATCTTTAAAACGGAATTCGATATCGTCATCTAAATTGCATGGATGGTGTGTCAAGGATAGCTTAACAAACAACGTAAGAGGGAAGATTGTAGATGCTATCGGTCATGAGATATATGCTCTCATATGGACATGTAATGGGTTTGGCAAAGCTTACACTTGTTTTTCTTGAGACTTAGATGCTTCTGCGTCTATCTTTCAAACGGAATTCGATATCATCATCTAAATTGCATGGATTGTGTGTCAAGGATAGCTTAACAAACAACGTAAGAAAGAAGACTGTAGATGTAATGGGTCATGAGATATTTGCTCCCATATGGACATGTAATGGGTTTGACAAAACTTACCCTTGTATTTCTTGAGACTTTGATGCTTCTGCGTCTATCTTCCAAACAGAATTCGATATCGTCAGCTAAATTGCATGGATGGTGTGTCAAGGATAGCTTAACAAACAGCGTAAGAAAGAAGGTTGTAGATGCTATGGGTCATGAGATATATGCTCTCATATGGACATGTAATGGGTTTGACAAAGCTTACACTTGTGTTTCTTGAGACTTGGATGCTTCTGCGTCTATCTTTCAAACGGAATTCGATATCATCATCTAAATTACATGCATGGTGTGTCAAGGATAGCTTAACAAACAACGTGAGAAGGAAGACTGTAGATGTAATGGGTCATGAGATATTTGCTCCCATATGGACATGTAATGGGTTTGTCATAACTTACCCTTGTATTTCTTGAGACTTGGGTGGTTCTGCGTCTATCTTTTAAACGGAATTCGATATCATCATCTAACTTGCATGGATGGTGTGTCAAGGATAGCTTAACAAACAACGTAAGAAAGAAGGCTGTAGATGTAATGGGTCATGAGATATTTGCTCCCATATGGACATGTAATGGGTTTGACAAAGCTTACACTTGTGTTTCTTGAGACTTTGATGCTTCTGCGTCTATCTTTCAAACGGAATTCGATATTGTCATCTAAATTGCATGGATGGTGTGTCAAGGATAGCTTAACAAACAGCGTAAGAAAGAAGGTTGTAGATGCTATGGGTCATGAGATATATGCTCTCATATGGACATGTAATGGGTTTGACAAAGCTTACACTTGTGTTTCTTGAGACTTGGATGCTTCTGCGTCTATCTTTTAAACGGAATTCGATATCATCATCTAAATTGCATGGATGGTGTGTCAAGGATAGCTTAACAAACAACGTAAGAAGGAAGACTGTAGATGTAATGGGTCATGAGATATTTGCTCCCATATGGACATGTAATGGGTTTACAAAGCTTACCCTTGTATTTCTTGAGACTTTGATGCTTCTGCGTCTATCTTTCAAACGGAATTCGATATCATCATCTACATTGCATGGATTGTGTGTCAAGGATAGCTTAACAAACAACGTAAGAAAGAAGACTGTAGATGTAATGGGTCTTGAGATATTTGCTCCCATATGGACATGTAATGGATTTGACAAAGCTTACACTTGTGTTTCTTGAGACTTTGATTCTTCTGCGTCTATCTTTCAAACGGAATTCAATATCGTCATCTAAATTGCATGGATGGAGTGTCAAGGATAGCTTAACAAACAGCGTAAGAAAGAAGGTTGTAGATGCTATGGGTCATGAGATATATGCTCTCATATGGACATGTAATGGATTTGACAAAGCTTACAGTTGTGTTTCTTGAGACTTGGATGCTTCTGCGTCTATCTTTCAAACGGAATTCGATATCATCATCTAAATTGCATGGATGGTGTGTCAAGGATAGCTTAACAAACAACGTAAGAAAGAAGACTGTAGATGTAATGGGTCATGAGATATTTGCTCCCATATGGACATGTAATGGATTTGACAAAGCTTACACTTGTTTTTCTTGAGACTTTGATGCTTCTGCGTCTATCTTTCAAACGGAATTCGATATCATCATCTAAATTGCATGGATGGTGTGTCAAGGATAGCTCAACAAACAACGTAAGAAGGAAGACTGTAGATGTAATGGGTCATGAGATATTTGCTCCCATATGGACATGTAATGGATTTGACAAAGCTTACACTTGTTTTTCTTGAGACTTTGATGCTTCTGCGTCTATCTTTCAAACGGAATTCGATATCGTCATCTAAATTGCATGGATGGTGTGTCAAGGATAGCTTAACAAACAGCGTAAGAAAGAAGGTTGTAGATGCTATGGGTCTTGAGATATATGCTCTCATATGGACATGTAATGGGTTTGACAAAGATTACACTTGTGTTTCTTGAGACTTGGATGCTTCTGCGTCTATCTTTCAAACGGAATTCGATATCGTCATCTAAATTGCATGGATGGTGTGTCAAGGATAGCTTAACAAACAACGTAAGAAGGAAGACTGTAGATGTAATGGGTCATGAGATATTTGCTCCCATATGGACATGTAATGGGTTTGACAAAGCTTACCCTTGTATTTCTTGAGACTTTGATGCTTCTGCGTCTATCTTTCAAACGGAATTCGATATCGTCATCTAAATTGCATGGATTGTGTGTCAAGGATAGCTTAACAAACAACGTAAGAAAGAAGACTGTAGATGTAATGGGTCATGAGATATTTGCTCCCATATGGACATGTAATGGATTTGACAAAGCTTACACTTGTGTTTCTTGAGACTTTGATGCTTCTGCGTCTATCTTTCAAACGGAATTCGATATCGTCATCTAAATTGCATGGATAGTGTGTCAAGGATAGCTTAACAAACAACGTAAGAAGGAAGACTGTAGATGTAATGGGTCATGAGATATTTGCTCCCATATGGACATGTAATGGGTTTGACAAAGCTTACCCTTGTATTTCTTGAGACTTTGATGCTTCTGCGTCTATCTTTCAAACGGAATTCGATATCATCATCTACATTGCATGGATTGTGTGTCACGGATAGCTTAACAAACAACGTAAGAAAGAAGACTGTAGATGTAATGGGTCATGAGATATTTGCTCCCATATGGACATGTAATGGATTTGACAAAGCTTACACTTGTGTTTCTTGAGACTTTGATTCTTCTGCGTCTATCTTTCAAACGGAATTCGATATTGTCATCTAAATTGCATGGATGGTGTGTCAAGGATAGCTTAACAAACAGCGTAAGAAAGAAGGTTGTAGATGCTATGGGTCATGAGATATATGCTCTCATATGGACATGTAATGGATTTGACAAAGCTTACAGTTGTGTTTCTTGAGACTTGGATGCTTCTGCGTCTATCTTTCAAACGGAATTCGATATCATCATCTAAATTGCATGGATGGTGTGTCAAGGATAGCTTAACAAACAACGTAAGAAAGAAGACTGTAGATGTAATGGGTCATGAGATATTTGCTCCCATATGGACATGTAATGGATTTGACAAAGCTTACACTTGTTTTTCTTGAGACTTTGATGCTTCTGCGTCTATCTTTCAAACGGAATTCGATATCATCATCTAAATTGCATGGATGGTGTGTCAAGGATAGCTTAACAAACAACGTAAGAAGGAAGACTGTAGATGTAATGGGTCATGAGATATTTGCTCCCATATGGACATGTAATGGGTTTGACAAAGCTTACACTTGTTTCTCTTGAGACTTTGATCCTTCTGCGTCTATCTTTCAAACGGAATTCGATATCGTCATCTAAATTGCATGGATGGTGTGTCAAGGATAGCTTAGCAAACAACGTAAGAAGGAAGACTGTAGATGTAATGGGTCATGAGATATTTGCTCCCATATGGACATGTAATTTGTTTGACAAAGCTTACACTTGTATTTCTTGAGACTTTGATGCTTCTGTGTCTATCTTTCATACGGAATTCGATATCGTCATCTAAATTGCATGGATGGTGTGTCAAGGATAGCTTAACAAACAGCGTAAGAAAGAAGGTTGTAGATGCTATGGGTCATAAGATATATGCTCTCATATGGACATGTAATGGGTTTGACAAAGCTTACCCTTGTATTTCTTGAGACTTTGATGCTTCTGCGTCTATCTTTCAAACGGAATTCGATATCATCATCTAAATTGCATGGATTGTGTGTCAAGGATAGCTTAACAAACAACGTAAGAAGGAAGACTGTAGATGTAATGGGTCATGAGATATTTGCTCCCATATGGACATGTAATGGGTTTGACAAAGCTTACCCTTGTATTTCTTGAGACTTTGATGCTTCTGCGTCTATCTTTCAAACGGAATTCGATATCATCATCTAAATTACATGGATGGTGTGTCAAGGATAGCTTAACGAACAACGTAAGAAGGAAGACTGTAGATGTAATGGGTCATGAGATATTTGCTCCCATATGGACATGTAATGGGTTTGACAAAGCTTACCCTTGTATTTCTTGAGACTTTGATGCTTCTGCGTCTATCTTTCAAACGGAATTCGATATCATCATCTAAATTACATGGATGGTGTGTCAAGGATAGCTTAACAAACAGCGTTAGAAAGAAGGTTGTAGATGCTATTGGTCATGAGATATATGCTCTCATATGTACATGTAATGGGTTTGACAAAGCTTACCCTTGTATTTCTTGAGACGTGGATGCTTCTGCGTCTATCTTTCAAACGGAATTCGATATCGTCATCTAAATTGCATGGATGGTGTGTCAAGGATAGCTTAACAAACAGCGTAAGAAAGAAGGTTGTAGATGCTATGGGTCATGAGATATATGCTCTCATATGGACATGTAATGGGTTTGACAAAGCTTTCACTTGTGTTTCTTGAGACTTGGATGCTTCTGCGTCTATCTTTCAAACGGAATTCGATATTATCATCTAAATTGCATGGATGGTGTGTCAAGGATAGCTTAACAAACAACGTAAGAGGGAAGATTGTAGATGCTATGGGTCATGAGATATATGCTCTCATATGGACATGTAATGGGTTTGACAAAGCTTACACTTGTGTTTCTTGAGACTTTGATGCTTCTGCGTCTATCTTTCAAACGGAATTCGATATCGTCATCTAAATTGCATGGATGGTGTGTCAAGGATAGCTTAACAAACAGCGTAAGAAAGAAGGTTGTAGATGCTATGGGTCATGAGATATATGCTCTCATATGGACATGTAATGGGTTTGACAAAGCTTACACTTGTGTTTCTTGAGACTTTGATGCTTCTGCGTCTATCTTTCAAACGGAATTCGATATCGTCATCTAAATTGCATGGATGGTGTGTCAAGGATAGCTTAACAAACAGCGTAAGAAAGAAGGTTGTAGATGCTATGGGTCATGAGATATTTGCTCCCATATGTACATGTAATGGGTTTGACAAAGCTTACACTTGTGTTTCTTGAGACTTTGATGCTTCTGCGTCTATCTTTCAAACGGAATTCGATATCGTCATCTAAATTGCATGGATGGTGTGTCAAGGATAGCTTAACAAACAGCGTAAGAAAGAAGGTTGTAGATGCTATGGGTCATGAGATATATGCTCTCATATGGATATGTAATGGGTTTGACAAAGCTTACACTTGTTTTTCTTGAGACTTTGATGCTTCTGCGTCTATCTTTCAAACGGAATTCGATATCGTCATCTAAATTGCATGGATGGTGTGTCAAGGATAGCTTAACAAACAACCTAAGAAAGAAGACTGTAGATGCTATGGGTCATGAGATATTTGCTCCCATATGTACATGTAATGGGTTTGACAAAGCTTACACTTGTGTTTCTTGAGACTTTGATGCTTCTGCGTCTATCTTTCAAACGGAATTCGATATCATCATCTAAATTACATGGATGGTGTGTCAAGGATAGCTTAACAAACAACGTAAGAAGGACATGTAATGGGTTTGACAAAGCTTACACTTGTGTTTCTTGAGACTTTGATGCTTCTGCGTCTATCTTTCAAACGGAATTCGATATCGTCATCTAAATTGCATGGATGGTGTGTCAAGGATAGCTTAACAAACAACCTAAGAAAGAAGACTGTAGATGCTATGGGTCATGAGATATTTGCTCCCATATGTACATGTAATGGGTTTGACAAAGCTTACACTTGTGTTTCTTGAGACTTTGATGCTTCTGCGTCTATCTTTCAAACGGAATTCGATATCATCATCTAAATTGCATAGATGGTGTGTCAAAGATAGCTTAACAAACAACGTAAGAGGGAAAATTGTAGATGCTATGGGTCATGAGATATTTGCTCCCATATGGACATGTAATGGGTTTGACAAAACTTACCCTTGTATTTCTTGAGACTTTGATGCTTCTGCGTCTATCTTTCAAACGGAATTCGATATCGTCATCTAAATTGCATGGATGGTGTGTCAAGGATAGCTTAGCAAACAACGTAAGAAGGAAGACTGTAGATGTAATGGGTCATGAGATATTTGCTCCCATATGGACATGTAATGGGTTTGACAAAGCTTTCACTTGTGTTTCTTGAGACTTGGATGCTTCTGCGTCTATCTTTCAAACGGAATTCGATATTATCATCTAAATTGCATGGATTGTGTGTTAAGGATAGCTTAGCAAACAACGTAAGAAAGAAGACTGTAGATGCTATGGGTCATGAGATATTTGCTCCCATATGGACATGTAATGGGTTTGACAAAACTTACCCTTGTATTTCTTGAGACTTTGATGCTTCTGCGTCTATCTTTCAAACGGAATTCGATATCGTCATCTAAATTGCATGGATTGTGTGTCAAGGATAGCTTAGCAAACAACGTAAGAAGGAAGACTGTAGATGTAATGGGTCATGAGATATTTGCTCCCATATGGACATGTAATGGGTTTGACAAAGCTTACCCTTGTATTTCTTGAGACTTTGATGCTTCTGCGTCTATCTTTCAAACGGAATTCGATATCATCATCTAAATTACATGGATGGTGTGTCAAGGATAGCTTAGCAAACAACGTAAGAAAGAAGACTGTAGATGCTATGGGTCATGAGATATTTGCTCCCATATGTACATGTAATGGGTTTGACAAAGCTTACACTTGTGTTTCTTGAGACTTTGATGCTTCTGCGTCTATCTTTCAAACGGAATTCGATATCGTCATCTAAATTGCATGGATGGTGTGTCAAGGATAGCTTAACAAACAGCGTAAGAAAGAAGGTTGTAGATGCTATGGGTCATGAGATATATGCTCCCATATGGACATGTAATGGGTTTGACAAAGCTTACACTTGTGTTTCTTGAGACTTTGATGCTTCTGCGTCTATCTTTCAAACGGAATTCGATATCGTCATCTAAATTGCATGGATGGTGTGTCAAGGATAGCTTAACAAACAGCGTAAGAAAGAAGGTTGTAGATGCTATGGGTCATGAGATATTTGCTCCCATATGTACATGTAATGGGTTTGACAAAGCTTACACTTGTGTTTCTTGAGACTTTGATGCTTCTGCGTCTATCTTTCAAACGGAATTCGATATCGTCATCTAAATTGCATGGATGGTGTGTCAAGGATAACTTAACAAACAACGTGAGAAGGAAGACTGTAGATGTAATGGGTCATGAGATATTTGCTCCCATATGTACATGTAATGGGTTTGACAAAGCTTACACTTGTGTTTCTTGAGACTTTGATGCTTCTGCGTCTATCTTTCAAACGGAATTCGATATCGTCATCTAAATTGCATGGATGGTGTGTCAAGGATAGCTTAACGAACAACGTAAGAAGGAAGACTGTAGATGTAATGGGTCATGAGATATTTGCTCCCATATGGACATGTAATGGGTTTGACAAAGCTTACCCTTGTATTTCTTGAGACTTTGATGCTTCTGCGTCTATCTTTCAAACGGAATTCGATATCATCATCTAAATTACATGGATGGTGTGTCAAGGATAGCTTAACGAACAACGTAAGAAGGAAGACTGTAGATGTTATGGGTCATGAGATATTTGCTCCCATATGGACATGTAATGGATTTGACAAAGCTTACCCTTGTATTTCTTGAGACTTTGATGCTTCTGCATCTATCTTTCAAACGGAATTCGATATCGTCATCTAAATTGCATGGATTGTGTGTTAAGGATAGCTTAGCAAACAACGTAAGAAGGAAGACTGTAGATGTAATGGGTCATGAGATATTTGCTCCCATATGTACATGTAATGGGTTTGACAAAGCTTACACTTGTGTTTCTTGAGACTTTGATGCTTCTGCGTCTATCTTTCAAACGGAATTCGATATCATCATCTAAATTGCATGTATAGTGTGTCAAGGATAGCTTAGCAAACAACGTAAGAAGGAAGACTGTAGATGTAATGGGTCATGAGATATTTGCTCCCATATGGACATGTAATGGGTTTGACAAAGCTTACCCTTGTATTTCTTGAGACTTTGATGCTTCTGCGTCTATCTTTCAAACGGAATTCGATATCGTCATCTAAATTGCATGGATGGTGTGTCAAGGATAGCTTAACAAACAGCGTAAGAAAGAAGGTTGTAGATGCTATGGGTCATGAGATATATGCTCTCATATGGACATGTAATGGGTTTGACAAAGCTTTCACTTGTGTTTCTTGAGACTTGGATGCTTCTGCGTCTATCTTTCAAACGGAATTCGATATCGTCATCTAAATTGCATGGATGGTGTGTCAAAGATAGCTTAACAAACAACGTAAGAGGGAAAATTGTAGATGCTATGGGTCATGAGATATTTGCTCCCATATGGACATGTAATGGGTTTGACAAAACTTACCCTTGTTTTTCTTGAGACTTGGATGCTTCTGCGTCTATATTTCAAACGGAATTCGATATCGTCATCTAAATTGCATGGATTGTGTGTCAAGGATAGCTTAACAAACAACGTAAGAAGGACATGTAATGGGTTTGACAAAGCTTACACTTGTTTTTCTTAAGACTTGGATGCTTCTGCGTCTATTTTTCAAACGGAATTCGATATCGTCATCTAAATTGCATGGATTGTGTGTCAAGAATAGCTTAACAAACAGCGTAAGAAAGAAGACTGTAGATGTAATGGGTCATGAGATATTTGCTCCCATATGGACATGTAATGGGTTTGACAAAGCTTAAACTTGTGTTTCTTGAGACTTTGATGCTTCTGCGTCTATCTTTCAAACGGAATTCGATATCGTCATCTAAATTGCATGTATGGTGTGTCAAGGATAGCTTAGCAAACAACGTAAGAAGGAAGACTGTAGATGTAATGGGTCATGAGATATTTGCTCCCATATGGACATGTAATGGGTTTGACAAAGCTTACACTTGTTTTTCTTGAGACTTTGATGCTTCTGCGTCTATCTTTCAAACGGAATTCGATATCGTCATCTAAATTGCATGGATGGTGTGTCAAGGATAGCTTAACAAACAGCGTAAGAAAGAAGGTTGTAGATGCTATGGGTCATGAGATATATGCTCCCATATGGACATGTAATGGGTTTGACAAAGCTTACACTTGTTTTTCTTAAGACTTGGATGCTTCTGCGTCTATTTTTCAAACGGAATTCGATATCGTCATCTAAATTGCATGGATTGTGTGTCAAGGATAGCTTAACAAACAACGTAAGAAGGACATGTAATGGGTTTGACAAAGCTTACACTTGTGTTTCTTGAGACTTGGATGCTTCTGCGTCTATCTTTCAAACGGAATTCGATATCGTCATCTAAATTGCATGGATGGTGTGTCAAGGATAGCTTAACAAACAACGTAAGAGGGAAGATTGTAGATGCTATGGGTCATGAGATATATGCTCTCATATGGATATGTAATGGGTTTGACAAAGCTTACACTTGTTTTTCTTGAGACTTTGATGCTTCTGCGTCTATCTTTCAAACGGAATTCGATATCGTCATCTAAATTGCATGGATGGTGTGTCAAGGATAGCTTAACAAACAACCTAAGAAAGAAGACTGTAGATGCTATGGGTCATGAGATATTTGCTCCCATATGTACATGTAATGGGTTTGACAAAGCTTACACTTGTGTTTCTTGAGACTTTGATGCTTCTGCGTCTATCTTTCAAACGGAATTCGATATTATCATCTAAATTGCATGGATGGTGTGTCAAGGATAGCTTAACAAACAACGTAAGAGGGAAGATTGTAGATGCTATGGGTCATGAGATATATGCTCTCATATGGACATGTAATGGGTTTGACAAAGCTTACACTTGTGTTTCTTGAGACTTGGATGCTTCTGCGTCTATCTTTCAAACGGAATTCGATATCGTCATCTAAATTGCATGGATGGTGTGTCAAGGATAGCTTAACAAACAACGTAAGAGGGAAGATTGTAGATGCTATGGGTCATGAGATATATGCTCTCATATGGATATGTAATGGGTTTGACAAAGCTTACACTTGTTTTTCTTGAGACTTTGATGCTTCTGCGTCTATCTTTCAAACGGAATTCGATATCGTCATCTAAATTGCATGGATGGTGTGTCAAGGATAGCTTAACAAACAACCTAAGAAAGAAGACTGTAGATGCTATGGGTCATGAGATATATGCTCCCATATGTACATGTAATGGGTTTGACAAAGCTTACCCTTGTATTTCTTGAGACGTGGATGCCTCTGCGTCTATCTTTCAAACGGAATTCGATATCGTCATCTAAATTGCATGGATGGTGTGTCAAGGATAGCTTAACAAACAGCGTAAGAAAGAAGGTTGTAGATGCTATGGGTCATGAGATATTTGCTCCCATATGTACATGTAATGGGTTTGACAAAGCTTACACTTGTGTTTCTTGAGACTTTGATGCTTCTGCGTCTATCTTTCAAACGGAATTCGATATCGTCATCTAAATTGCATGGATGGTGTGTCAAGGATAGCTTAACAAACAGCGTAAGAAAGAAGGTTGTAGATGCTATGGGTCATGAGATATATGCTCTCATATGGACATGTAATGGGTTTGACAAAGCTTACACTTGTGTTTCTTGAGACTTTGATGCTTCTGCGTCTATCTTTCAAACGGAATTCGATATCGTCATCTAAATTGCATGGATGGTGTGTCAAGGATAGCTTAACAAACAGCGTAAGAAAGAAGGTTGTAGATGCTATGGGTCATGAGATATTTGCTCCCATATGTACATGTAATGGGTTTGACAAAGCTTACACTTGTGTTTCTTGAGACTTTGATGCTTCTGCGTCTATCTTTCAAACGGAATTCGATATCGTCATCTAAATTGCATGGATGGTGTGTCAAGGATAGCTTAACAAACAGCGTAAGAAAGAAGGTTGTAGATGCTATGGGTCATGAGATATTTGCTCCCATATGTACATGTAATGGGTTTGACAAAGCTTACACTTGTGTTTCTTGAGACTTTGATGCTTCTGCGTCTATCTTTCAAACGGAATTCGATATCGTCATCTAAATTGCATGGATGGTGTGTCAAGGATAGCTTAACAAACAACGTAAGAGGGAAGATTGTAGATGCTATGGGTCATGAGATATATGCTCTCATATGGATATGTAATGGGTTGGACAAAGCTTACCCTTGTATTTCTTGAGACTTTGATGCTTCTGCGTCTATCTTTCAAACGGAATTCGATATCATCATCTAAATTGCATGTATGGTGTGTCAAGGATAGCTTAGCAAACAACGTAAGAAGGAAGACTGTAGATGCTATGGGTCATGAGATATTTGCTCCCATATGTACATGTAATGGGTTTGACAAAGCTTACACTTGTGTTTCTTGAGACTTTGATGCTTCTGCGTCTATCTTTCAAACGGAATTCGATATCGTCATCTAAATTGCATGGATGGTGTGTCAAGGATAGCTTAACAAACAACGTAAGAGGGAAGATTGTAGATGCTATGGGTCATGAGATATATGCTCTCATATGGACATGTAATGGGTTTGACAAAGCTTACACTTGTGTTTCTTGAGACTTTGATGCTTCTGCGTCTATCTTTCAAACGGAATTCGATATCGTCATCTAAATTGCATGGATGGTGTGTCAAGGATAGCTTAGCAAACAACGTAAGAAGGAAGACTGTAGATGCTATGGGTCATGAGATATTTGCTCCCATATGGACATGTAATGGGTTTGACAAAGCTTTCACTTGTGTTTCTTGAGACTTGGATGCTTCTGCGTCTATCTTTCAAACGGAATTCGATATTATCATCTAAATTGCATGGATGGTGTGTCAAGGATAGCTTAACAAACAACGTAAGAGGGAAGATTGTAGATGCTATGGGTCATGAGATATATGCTCTCATATGGACATGTAATGGGTTTGACAAAGCTTACACTTGTGTTTCTTGAGACTTTGATGCTTCTGCGTCTATCTTTCAAACGGAATTCGATATTATCATCTAAATTGCATGAATGGTGTGTCAAGGATAGCTTAGCAAACAACGTAAGAAGGAAGACTGTAGATGTAATGGGTCATGAGATATTTGCTCCCATATGTACATGTAATGGGTTTGACAAAGCTTACCCTTGTATTTCTTGAGACGTGGATGCTTCTGCGTCTATCTTTCAAACGGAATTCGATATCGTCATCTAAATTGCATGGATGGTGTGTCAAGGATAGCTTAACAAACAGCGTAAGAAAGAAGGTTGTAGATGCTATGGGTCATGAGATATATGCTCCCATATGGACATGTAATGGGTTTGACAAAGCTTACACTTGTGTTTCTTGAGACTTTGATGCTTCTGCGTCTATCTTTCAAACGGAATTCGATATCGTCATCTAAATTGCATGGATGGTGTGTCAAGGATAGCTTAACAAACAGCGTAAGAAAGAAGGTTGTAGATGCTATGGGTCATGAGATATTTGCTCCCATATGTACATGTAATGGGTTTGACAAAGCTTACACTTGTTTTTCTTGAGACTTTGATGCTTCTGCGTCTATCTTTCAAACGGAATTCGATATCGTCATCTAAATTGCATGGATGGTGTGTCAAGGATAGCTTAACAAACAACCTAAGAAAGAAGACTGTAGATGCTATGGGTCATGAGATATTTGCTCCCATATGGACATGTAATGGGTTTGACAAAGCTTACACTTGTGTTTCTTGAGACTTGGATGCTTCTGCGTCTATCTTTCAAACGGAATTCGATATCGTCATCTAAATTGCATGGATTGTGTGTTAAGGATAGCTTAGCAAACAACGTAAGAAAGAAGGTTGTAGATGCTATGGGTCATGAGATATTTGCTCCCATATGGACATGTAATGGGTTTGACAAAACTTACCCTTGTATTTCTTGAGACTTTGATGCTTCTGCGTCTATCTTTCAAACGGAATTCGATATCGTCATCTAAATTGCATGGATGGTGTGTCAAGGATAGCTTAACAAACAGCGTAAGAAAGAAGGTTGTAGATGCTATGGGTCATGAGATATTTGCTCCCATATGTACATGTAATGGGTTTGACAAAGCTTACACTTGTGTTTCTTGAGACTTTGATGCTTCTGCGTCTATCTTTCAAACGGAATTCGATATCGTCATCTAAATTGCATGAATGGTGTGTCAAGGATAGCTTAACAAACAGCGTAAGAAAGAAGGTTGTAGATGCTATGGGTCATGAGATATTTGCTCCCATATGTACATGTAATGGGTTTGACAAAGCTTACCCTTGTATTTCTTGAGACTTTGATGCTTCTGCGTCTATCTTTCAAACGGAATTCGATATCGTCATCTAAATTGCATGGATGGTGTGTCAAGGATAGCTTAACAAACAGCGTAAGAAAGAAGGTTGTAGATGCTATGGGTCATGAGATATATGCTCCCATATGGACATGTAATGGGTTTGACAAAGCTTACACTTGTGTTTCTTGAGACTTTGATGCTTCTGCGTCTATCTTTCAAACGGAATTCGATATCGTCATCTAAATTGCATGGATGGTGTGTCAAGGATAGCTTAACAAACAGCGTAAGAAAGAAGGTTGTAGATGCTATGGGTCATGAGATATTTGCTCCCATATGTACATGTAATGGGTTTGACAAAGCTTACACTTGTGTTTCTTGAGACTTTGATGCTTCTGCGTCTATCTTTCAAACGGAATTCGATATCGTCATCTAAATTGAATGGATGGTGTGTCAAGGATAGCTTAACAAACAACGTGAGAAGGAAGACTGTAGATGTAATGGGTCATGAGATATTTGCTCCCATATGTACATGTAATGGGTTTGACAAAGCTTACACTTGTGTTTCTTGAGACTTTGATGCTTCTGCGTCTATCTTTCAAACGGAATTCGATATCGTCATCTAAATTGCATGGATGGTGTGTCAAGGATAGCTTAACAAACAGCGTAAGAAAGAAGGTTGTAGATGCTATGGGTCATGAGATATTTGCTCCCATATGTACATGTAATGGGTTTGACAAAGCTTACACTTGTGTTTCTTGAGACTTTGATGCTTCTGCGTCTATCTTTCAAACGGAATTCGATATCGTCATCTAAATTGCATGGATGGTGTGTCAAGGATAGCTTAACGAACAACGTAAGAAGGAAGACTGTAGATGTAATGGGTCATGAGATATTTGCTCCCATATGGACATGTAATGGGTTTGACAAAGCTTACCCTTGTATTTCTTGAGACTTTGATGCTTCTGCGTCTATCTTTGAAACGGAATTCGATATCATCATCTAAATTACATGGATGGTGTGTCAAGGATAGCTTAACGAACAACGTAAGAAGGAAGACTGTAGATGTTATGGGTC